>NC_137696.1:107596589-107813110 GCF_964034855.1 Anser brachyrhynchus | reverse complement strand
GGAAGGGAAAAGGGAAGGAAGGGAAAAGGGAAGGGAATGGAAAAGGGAAGGGAAGGGAAGGGAAGGGAAGGGAAGGGAAGGGAAGGGAAGGGAAGGGAAGGGAAGGGAAGGGAAGGGAAGGGAAGGAAGGGAAGGGAAGGGAAGGGAAGGGAAGGGAAGGGAAGGGAAGGGAAGGGAAGGGAAGGGAAGGGAAGGGAAGGGAAGGGAAGGGAAGGGAAGGGAAGGGAAGGGAAGGGAAGGGAAGGGAAGGGAAGGAAGGGAAGGGAAGGGAAGGGAAGGGAAGGGAAGGGAAGGGAAGGGAAGGAAGGGAAGGGAAGGGAAGGAAGGGAAGGGAAGGGAAGGGAAGGGAAGGGAAGGGGAGGGGAGGGGAGGGGAGGGGAGGGGAGGGGAGGGGAGGGGAGGGGAGGGGAGGGGAGGGCAGGGGAGGGGAGGGCAGGGGAGGGGAGGGGAGGGCAGGGGAGGGCAGGGGAGGGGAGGGCAGGGGAGAGCGGGAGGGGAGGGGAGGAGGGGGAGGGGAGGGGAGGGGTTAAATCTACAGTTAAATCTACATGATCAGTTAAATCTACATAAAAGGAGCTGATTCCTTTCACTCAACTGTTCATAACTACCTAGTATGTTTACATATCTGATCACCCTCAGTTCTTTTTATAATAAAACAGAAATAAGTACTTGAAAGTCCAAGTATCTGACTGAGATTAGATGTCTTATTGATAACATTTCAATTTGAATACCCATTTCTTTACATTCAGTATAAGAAAATCAAGATGACTGAGAGGCAGTAGCCTAGCTTTTGTCAAAGTCTTTCTTTTCTTTTAATTGTAATTTTTGGTAGGCAACAGCAGAGTTCTGAGACTGTTTTGAAGAGGTTAATGACTACCTTTTCAGTATACATGCTTAGATGAACCAATGAGCATCAAGAAGAAAACTTTCTATGTGCATGAGAAAAGTATAGGGTACAAGTGGATCTTGAAAGATTTGCATTAAACATAAGCTACTTAAGAAACAACACATGACGATTTTGATGCATTTGCTAATAGGAATGCACAGACTTAACAAGTGTTAGAAGAGAAGTAAGACAAGAAGAAAACAGACTATTATTTTACAACTAAATGGATCAAAGTAGAATTCATGTGTGCATATCTAGAATTAATATATTTTATAACAAGGCAGATTCACTGGAGAATTTATTTATTTTTTTCTGTTTTGTCTAATTCAGAGAGATTTCCATTTAGTTATATGTTCTGGCATCTACAGGTTGGAAAGACATGAAGCTTTTCCTATACTATTTTATCCTAAGTTTATCTCATGACCTATGAGCTCTTTAGTGTCACCATTGTTTATATAACATAACTTGGACTGTGCTAATCTGTTTGTCTGAAACAGTTTCCCACAGTGAGATAGTGTTTGATTTATCTCCCAGTGTTTATGCTACTGAGAACTGACCTACACAGAACTAGGGGCTCTTACTTCTTTTTTTTTTTTTTTCTGGCAGGGAGAAAAAAAATGCATAAAATGCACATTTACCTGCATATTACTACAGACCTACACAAGGTCTGATAATCTTGGAGTAGCAAATATAGAATGTCAGTGAACTTAGTTTTATCTTTGCCAGTCATAACAGGCTTACACAAGTCTATTTTCACAATCTGGCACTTCTTTCCTCCCTTTTTTTCCCCTCTGTGTTTCTATGAAATGAAAAGCCTATTTTAGGCTCCCTGGGTAAATCTGTTTCTTCTGTCATAATTCTCCCATAAGAGAAATGTCTCTTCAGCTAAAGACAGAACGTAACTCTCAGTTGATATCACCATGTAAACATACCACATTACTCTTAGAGATCCAAGGAAATCTCATTAAAAGATTTTAAGCATTTTCTTTCATTAACTGTGTTTGAATTCAGTGACTAGAGAAAGCACTTAGGTTTAGCAAAAAAAAAGAAATTCAAGATGAGCTGCTAGTGTAATGCAGTGCCAGAAGAAGTAATAATCTTCTTTGCTGACAAGTTAACTTCATGTGTCCCTGCTATAATATAAATTACTACGGCTTAAATTTAGTACATTGTTTCAATGAAAATAATATCCTGTTTTTTGTGTATGTGTGTGTTTGTTTGTTTTTAATTATTATTATTACCTGGGGGTTCTTTTTTTTAGTTCATTAGTTTCCTGTTTATTTTTACCCAATGACCCCATTAACTTTGAGCTATGTGATATTTCTAATCAATATAGGTGAGATCAGAATAAATATTTTCCTTCACATAATTTAAAGCAGGTACCAGAATAGTTGTGCAAGTGGTTTGTGCCCATTACAAATCAAGCACCATCGTTACATAAGAATATGAAGTTAAAGATTTGATCTGCCTTGCAGATGAAGATTTACAGTGAAATATTTGCATTGTCAGTGCAGCCTGCTAAAGCTACATGCTGTATTTGTCTTGTTTTACTCAGTGTCTTCTTCATTTAAGCTTCATCTAAAGTTTGAACACGAGAATGTCCATGGCTTGAAAGAAAAAAAAAAAAAAAAAGAACAAATAATAACATACTAAGATTAATCTACACACTTTTATTCACCCTGGTAGCCTATGTTTTTGGACTTTGAAAAGATGTGGGGGGAAAAAAAAAAAAAAAAAAAAAGGAGTATGTGGTACAAACACACTTGTTTTCAGCTCAACTCAGAAAGACAAAACTTGACCTCAAATTGATCTTGCTGCACATAAAATGAAAGGGACCATTATGTAATAGAATGCAGCTCAAAATGAAAGAATGAAAAAAGTAAAAGATGAGCTAAATCGACAAGCATGAATCCTAGCCAAATGAGTGAAAGATGCATTTATCATTCCATTAAAGACAAGAGTCATGATGGAAATACTGAAACAGAAGCTGAAGAACTTTTACCCTCTTAGAATTTAGAAATCCATACACCCTCCCCATTGTCAAATTTTGGTAGATATTCTTGTCAATTTCTGACTGAAGTCACCACCTGTTGAGGTTACTTTCATAAGGCAGGTGACTAGTGGACCCAAAGCCCTCAATGATGCCTGAGTGAGAAACCTCATAAGGCTTTCTGATTGAAATGAAAAGGAAAAACAGAATTTTGATCAAGATTGAAGTTCAAGGTTTGCTCTTCCAAAGAAGAAGCAGAAGTGGGAATGTCTTGCAATTGACAACTTTTGTCTAATTGTCTATTTAAGACTGTACTGCTGTGCTTCAAATACTTTACAGATGAGAATTTCAAGGTTTTCATATGATTGAGTGGAATGACAGTAAATAGAAACATAAGTTTTCCTTCCTTGTAGAGATCAGAGTAACTACTGTCCATGCAAACTGCAAGGCTGTTGCTGGTGACAGAGCTTGTCTACTCCAGTGGCTAGGTTTTAGCTATTTTAAGCTTTTCCACAACTCAGCCTCTTACTTTTGTTGTTTTTTTTTTGTTGTTGTTGTTTTGTTTTGTTTTGTTTTGCTAATGGTATTTTTCAGAACATGCTTTGTCCATTTTTCTCCAGTATCACCCACTTCATTTAGAATTGATGTTATTCTGAACTCAGCCTTGAAACAGTGGTCACTAGGCTGGTCTGAAGCTCTGAACAGCCACCTCTTCAGGAAGAACCTGTATCTCAGTATTTTGATACTATGGCATTTAAATATGTTGTCCTTTGCCAATGAAATAAAGTGCTTTTAGACCTCATTCTATTCCCCAGAATGAATAATGAATCCATATTTTATGAAAGACAAAATTGGGTAGAGTTGTTGAGGTCTGCTCTTCAGTGACATTACTTTTCTGACAGCTATTCAAATTTAGCAATATTTAATACATCTTCACATATATGCAGTTTTCTAGCATAAGTACAGTATGGGTTTCACAGTTCTATCCTATGAAATGTAAATTTAGGAATCTAGCAATTGAGATCTTTGTTTCTTCTTACATGTAGTTCTTACATACAAACACAATTCCTTCATAAATACTGAAAGCACTGTGGAGAATGGATTAATTTGGATTTATTTATTTATTTATTTATTTTTAACTTGACGGCATCTATTGTGATTTTGGTCCATTCTTTTTTATCTGTTATATATTTATTCAGAAATGTGGGACTCTCCATGAATGTTTTAAAAGTACTGAATATGTTCTGATTTTTTTTATTTTTTTTTATTTTTTTTGGCATTTGATCAAAGAACCATCACTGTTATTTTTAGGCTTATCAAGAAAGTTCAGGTATATATTTTGAACTATGTTTCCTTTCTTGGTTGTCATGCCTGTTTTTGCTTCTCTCAGAATCCAAATAATTGACAGACTCATTTTCTAAGTGGGAAATATATGTTGAAGGGGGGAAAAAGAGCAATCCAAACCAGAGTATTAAGATGGATTTTTAAGGAGAAATCCCAGACAACATAAGAAAAATCAATAATGAATCTAAAATGATTATCTTACTGCCCTATATTTTTAAATTCAGTATGCAGAATATGAATAGAGAAGAGCTCTATAAATAAATAGGTAGGAAGTAATTTCAGTACATCTTTTGATTTTTAATGAAAAGTATATTGGGAAATGCAGCATATGCAGATAAGAAGGCCTACCACTTCTCATCTCGTATTGTTAAGGGAAATTACCTAAAATTAAATGACTAGCAATTATGTTGGAAAAGTCATAGAGGACTAAGGAGGTGCCAGGGAAAAAATGCAGTAATGCTGTTTGAAGTATGTTAATAAGATACAGGTAACTGTTATCTCAAAATTTCAACTGGAAATCCTAATAAAATAAACTGTCTACTCTGAAGACTGGAAAATGTACTGGTACAAAGACAGCAATGAAACTTTGATCACTAAACAAAAGAATAAATCTTGCCATTCAATAACTTCTTTGATTAAATTCAGTAATCAATAAATAAAACTAGTGACTAGGATAGAGGACTGTACCCTAGATATACCCTTTCAAATTGCAGCTCACTTCTTTATGACAAAAGTTATTTAACCTTGTAAGTTGGGGTCTATTCTATCTCCATTCTTACTGTTTTAGAGCTTGTTATGTATGTCCCTACCTTTTGGGTGCTTAGTGAAGATAAACCCATTAATGATTATGAGATGTTCAGATACAACAGTGACAAAGGCCATAAAAGTGCCCAGAAAGGTAATTAGAAGGGAATGCATTATCATGCATTAATGTTGAATGTAATATCATATAGATAAATGTAAACATAATGCCTAACCATAGCCTAATGTTTAATTTAGTCTAAATCTTTTCCTTTTGAAATGAACTGGAAATTGTCTCATGGTCAGGAAACTTGGGTAAACATACCTTTGACCTTTAAAATCTCAGTTTTCCATGAGGGTGGGTTCACTAGTATGTCAGTTCTATTGGGAACAACATGCAACAGTAGAGAACTAAAGCTTAATTACTGTTGTCTCCAGTTCAGAATACAGTGCAGTATATTGAAATGCTCAGTTGCATCAAATAGTCTATTTGGTTCAAAATAACTACTTGTCATTTGCATTAAGCATTAAGTATTTGTCTGAGAGTTTAACTAAATCAAGGACACAATTATTAAAGATATTAGGAGAAGAAATGTGTCACATTACCTGAACTGGCATGCTTAATTCAGAGGTGTTCCAAGTATTAAAGGAGATCGCACAACACAGAACAGATCCAAGGAAATTAAAATCAAGACCAAGTATGAAAATGCAATTCATTAAAGGCAAATAAAATTAGATATTTTTTTCCTGCAGATATTTCTGAGTAAAAATATTGAACCATCATGAGTGGTCCATTTAATTTAATGGGTCACAGAACATAAGAATATGGCCTATTTTGTACAATAGGGAAATACAGTTAAAATCTATTACTAAATGAGCTTTTGAAAATTACCATGAAACTAAGATTAATCTTCAGTGTCTTTAGGTCAGTCTAACGATATTTTAAACAAAATTTATTTGGTGTGCTCTTTTTTTTTATAATACCTCTAAGCCAGCAATTGCTAAGCAAAGAGAGGGGAAAATGCAATGTAAAGATGTAAGTATACAGACGCTGACCTCATTCCACTTCCTTCTAAAATATTTGAAATGTATTTGCAGATCACAGACCAGATGTTCATCTGCAATTTCATGTTCTACTGTAGGACACTGAAATTCCACGTCTGCCAACATTAACTTTGCCCTACAGAATAAATGATCTTTTCATATGGTGACTAAGAAACCAGCTATTTAAACAGTAATGATGGTTCACACTGAATTTGCATGTTTCTGCAAGTATTCAAAGAAAAATATCAATGACTTTGGCTATGATCCTTCCTCATTTGAACATGCTTTCCATAAATATTTCCAAAAATACTGACCAAAAACTTTATAGCGGCATGAAATTTCCAAAAATTGTCAGAAAATATTACAACAGCAGACATTTGAACTTATAATTGCAATTATTAACAAAAACTCTCACTCACCAAATTCTGACTCTCAGGCATATATTTGCAGAGATAAGAAGGAAATAAGAAGGAATAGCTGCATATCTAATCAGAACTAGTACACCCCAAATGGTGAATACCTCAAAGTCTGTTCATAAGTAAACTATGGGCCAAGACTTCTTGTAGAAAATCACAGAATCAATAACAGGATGGTTGAGGTTGAAAGGACCGTTGGGGGTCATCTGGTCCAACCCCCCCTCCTCAAGCAGAGCCACCCAGAGCAAGTTGGCCAGGACCATGTCCAGGTGGCTTTTGCGTACCTTCAAGGAGGGAGAGTCTACAACCCCTCTGAGCAACCTGTGCCAGTGTTCTGTCACTTGTGCAGTAATGAAGTGTTTCGTGATGTTCAGATGGAACCTCCTGAGTTTCAGTTTATGCCCATTGCCTCTTGTCCTGTCACTGGCGCACCCTCCCTTCAGGTATATAGATTGAGGTATATATAAACCCTACCAGTTATATACATTGATAAGCAGCTGGAGAGCAACTCAGCAGAAAGGAGCCTGGGAATGCTGGCTGACAGCAGGCTCATCACAGTGTGCCCTGGCAGCCAAGAGGGCAAACTGCATTTTGGGGTGCATTAAACACAGTATACCAGCCGGTCAAAAGAGGTGATTCTCCTCTTCAATATTTAACATTGGTGGGGCCTCACCATGAATATTGTGTGCAGTTCTGGGCTCCACAATGTAAAAAGGGTAAGTTGAAAAAGGGTGATAGTTGAAAGCATCCAGAGGAGGACAACAAATCTGGTAAAAAGGCTGGAAAGCATATCTTACGAGGAGAGGCTGAGGACACTTACGGTATCCAGATTGAGGAAAAGAAGGTTGAGAGGCAACCTCACTGCTCTCTACAACTTCCTGAGGAGGGGAAGTGGAGAGGGAAGTGCTGGTCTCTGCTCTTTGGTAACTGATGACAGGATACATGGGAATGGCACGAAGCTGCACCAGGGGAGGTTCAAACTGGACATTAGGGAAAAAAAATCTTTACAGTGAGGGTGGTCAAATACTGGAATTGGCTTCCTACCAGAGGTGGTTGATGCCTGTCAGTGTTCAAGAGGCATTCGGATAATCCCCTCAATAATATGCTTTAACTTTTGTTTAGCCCCGAGTTGGACAGGCCATTGGACTAGATGACCTCTAAAGGTCCCTTCCAACTGAGCTATTCTATTCTACACTATTCTAGATGCACACAGATCTCTAACTCCTTGTGTTTATTCCCAAAATTGAGTGTGGTAGTGTACATTTAATTCAAATAGGCACACTAGCATGCTGGGTTCCCCCAGAGCATCTGGGGGAGGTTCCCATAACAGTGGGACACTTCCCACTGTAGACACTTCCTTGGTTACATGCAAATGATGGAGGTGACCTCACTTGGTTACATGCAAGTGTTGGAGGTGATCCCTTTGTGATCTTTTGTGTTATACTACTCCAGGCCCTTTGCTCACCAGCCTTGTCCATCACTTCCTCCCAGGATGGTTGGTTACTTTCTCTGCCCACCTTGTTCCTAGTTTTAAGTCCTCACTATCATGTCAGCCCTTTTACTGGCAAAAATGCCTTTGCCCTGCTTGGTGAGGTGGATTCCGCCTCTTCCAAGTGGACCTTCCTCTTCAGAAAGTGTCCCATGGTTGGTTACAGAAATCAAAAACCTGTCATCAACATTAGCAGTGCAAACAATTGTTGACATGCAGTATCAGTCTCCCTACTCCTTTCACCCTTTCCCCTCATCAGATGGATGAAGGAGAACACCTGGGCACCCATACCTCTGACTATCACATAGAAGAACAGCAAAGGTTAACAGTCAGAAGGATGGACAAGCTTTGTCAGTCACTCCGCAACCTCCTGGATCCAAGCAACAACTTTTTCTAGAGGTTGGCAGATTGGTGTCTGTGTCCCCTTACTACTGTGTCCACTCACTACTCTCACTTGCCCCTTCTTCCTGATGCTCCTATATGGCTCAAGGTAAGTCAGTCCAGACACTTCACTTGAAAGCACACCCAGCTCCTCCTTAGCTTTGAGGGTAGTGAATATGTAATTCAGTTGCAAGCCTTCAGGTGGAACAGAAGCCTTCCTCCTGGTGCCAGAAGTCACTGGCTTCCAACCTTTGACGTCCTGCTGTGTGGAGTGGTTGACATGCTGGAGGGAAGGGATGCCATTCAGAGGGACCTGAACAGGCTTGAGAGGTGGGCCTGATCAAACCTCATGAGGTTCAACAAGGCCAAGTGAAAGGTCCTTCACCTGGGATGGGGCAATCCTAAGCACAAACACAGCCTATATGGAGAATGGACTGAGGAGAAGGACCTGGAGGTGTTGGTGCATGAGAAGCTCAACACGAGCTGGCAATGTACGCTTGCAGCCAAGAAAGCCAAATGTACCCTAGGCTGCATCAAATAGCATGGCCACCAAGTCAAGGGAGGTGATTGTCCCCCTCTGCTCTGCTCTCATGAGACCCCACCTGGAGTACCATGTTTAGCTCTGGGGCCCCCAGCACAAGAAGGACATGGATGTATTTGAACGAGTCCAGAGGAGAACCATGAAGAAGATATGAGTGCCTCTCCTATGAAGAAAAGCTGAGAGAGCTGGGGATGCTCAGCCTAGATAATAGAAGACATTTAACACAACAACAGCTAGTATAACTTGTTGATAAATCTAATTAGTCTGGAAATTACAAGATACCCAGTCAGAAAAGTGACGTTATAAAAACAGCTCCCAAATAAGAGTAGTGAAATTTAACAACACATGCAGATTTCAGAGAATAAATTGATAACTATGTGAAAGGTATTATATGGCACCACTGCATGTGATTAACCAACATAACCGAGGAATCCAGAAGGTCCCATCTAGTTCTATTTGCATAATATGAAAGCATTTTATGTGTAACATTGTGTTTTTATGTTCGCCGTGATCACAGTATCAGTTTGGGAACTCAGACACAAACCTGATTTATACCCCAACTAATTTCATGTATGCTGAATTAATAAATCTAAACTATAAAATATGATTTTAATTGATAATCACTTTATATTTTAAACACCATGTCTTCTGTCATTTAGGTTGTCATGTATCCCAAATACATCATGTAAGCATATGTATAACTTTGAAGATGTGAGCAATGCAGGTATTATACAGGCAAATATGTTATCACTTCAACCTGTCTTCCTGGTGTTTATACTGCACGGCAATATTGAAAAATCTTTGAAACTGGTAATCTGCCATGAAATGAATTAGCAGGTGTTTCTATAATGACAAAGTGCTACATGACAAGACTACAGTTGCTGAAATACATGGTTATCTTATAAACCCATGCATACAGTTTTAGCTGTACTTCAGACTTTCTTGGTAAATTTTCATCTACCTTTTTTTCTGATTTTTCACATATGAACAGAATTTCAAAACCAGGTTTACCTTCTTCATCTGTCACACAGTTGGTTTTATCCAGGCTGGTTCTCTTGGTTAAGCCAGAAGAGGGTGTGGGTGTTGGGGTGGGGGGGATGGGGGGACTAAAGGGAATTTTTGTTTTATACAGAGAACAGTTATTCTATTCTGTTATTTTTTTTGACAGATATTGGATAGAAATAGCCAATGTTTCCCAGTGTAAGTATGAGGCCTATGAAAATGTACAACTGTAGGCGAAGTTGATCAATGAGGTCTACCATAAGCCATAAAATAATTTGGTTATGTGACAATACATAAAAGAGATTATAATAAAACTCAGAAAGGCACAACCATTTTTGTGGTAAGGTTAAAGCCATACTGAAATGGTAAATAAATCACATTTCTTTTCTCACAGTTAGAAACCTTTTGAGGTAGAACCATTAATCCCAAATTCTACCCATTGAACTTGCCACCATTCAAAGTTCTTCTCTCACCAATAGATAGATAATAGACTCCTTTGCATGAAATTGTGTTGTTTCGACAAGTGGACAGTGGTACCAAAAAGCTCAGTACTTCCAACTTGCACAACAGCTGTTCTTTCTTTCTCCTTGGTTTGTCTGGAGGACAGGACAATGAGCAATTCGTTCTGTTGCATGACTGGTTTCTATACACTGGTAACCCTTGAGTAGTCAATATTTGCGGAAGCTAAAAAGGAATTTTTCCAAAATATTTATATTTTTTATTTAATTTTTTATACAGGTGTGGAAAAAAAAAAAAGGCAATCAGTTTACAGGTATAGGAGTATCTGAATTACATTCCAGGTTTCAGGATTTCTGTTTCTGTTGAATTCCATCACAAAAACATTGAGCATCTTCTTGATCATTGGCAATTAGATCTCTAAACAGGCTGACAGGAAAGACAGCTGCCTTGTCTGTCTTGCATTTGTCGTTGTAAGCAGAGAAAGCATAATTATTTATGTGTTGTTTTTTATTCTGCTATTCTTAAATCTAAAAGAATGGCTGCCTACAATTAAAATGTCATTTCTTCTTTGTACTAGTTTTGTGATGAATTTAAAATAACAGCAAACATTTTAAATGTATGGTAAGATAAAGTCCAGCAGAGACAGCTTCTATCTGACCAATGATGTGAAACTTTGGAGAAAGCTCTATGAAGCTTAAACTGCAATGGCATGTAACCTGTCAAGAATGGCACCAGAGAACTCGAGATCAAACATGCATCAAGGCTCAGGGTGAGACGATGTTATATGTCCTTGCAAATAAATAAGATTGTTTTCGATATATGGCTTAATTATAATTTCTTCTTAAAGCCAATCTCAGAAGCTGAATTAAGACAAGTTATGTGGCCAGAAAAAAAAATGGCATAGTGGCATATATGATTTCATAACGATTTCATACCAACCAGTCTGGTATCTATAGGGTTACTCCTGCTGACACTTTCCTGTCATGATTTTGCATGAGATTAGATTACAAAAGCAGAAGTGAGCCTGTTTGGACTAACTGGACTCTTTTTGTCCATATTTTCTGAGCTGTTCCATAATTATTAGTGAAATAGTTTGTTTATTTAAATATGAAATAATTACAGTGAACGCAAAACCCAATGATGTTATTCTAATAAAAAGGAGACAGACTATCCAACAAATATTAATACTCTGTCTGAAACATAAGCTAACTGCTTTTTTTTTTTTTCTGAGAGAGAGGACAAAATGATTATTATCATTATTATTGTGAATAATTCTTTGTTTCCAACATCCAAATGGTATCTAAGAAAAACAGAGAACCGATGGAATATCACTGTACTACCCAAAACTGCAGGAAAACTAGTTTGATTGGATCACTCCTCTACTACTCTCTCCTCAGGAAAATAAATAAATAAATAAATAAATAAATAATCAATATAGTGAAATATTAACTACCAGATCTAACTCATGGGTGTTCCATGAGGTCACCTTGACATTTTGGCTCCAAAAGATTTAGTGAGATGAAGCCCCATTTTTAAGGTGTAGATATTGTCTGTCCTAATAACCACTTTCAAATAAAATATTTCTAGTCAATACACTGACTAAATATACTGAATTCAGTCATTGCAGTACAGAGTATAAGGATACTCACCAAGATGTCTCATTTGGCTTGGATAAACATGAATTAAATATCACTTCTCAGTATACAAGTACAATGAATATACTTAGACATATCTTTAAGTTTCATTAAAGATGGAATAGCTCAAAAAGTACTGGTATTTGTCTTTTTTTTTTTTTTTCATAAATCTGTCATGAGGAGGGAGCTTCATTAAACCAACAGTGTTATCTTCTCAATACCCCCTTCTGAATCATCAAATGCAAGTAGAATTATCCACGAGGAACAGCTGTAATCTGGTAAAAAATACTGCAGTAGTAAGGAACAGCAATTTGCACCTGAGAGATTTTATTATATTTCAGATCAATTGCTTTATTTAAGATTTTCACTGCAGTTAACTTCACATGTTGCTTGTGCGCTGCTGCTAATCAGCTTCTCAGTCAAATACAGAAACACCAGGCCCAGAGAATGAACACATTCTCCAATATTTCATTCTAGAGGTTTACTTAAGAGATGAAAACATGTACACATCCACTCTTACATGACGCAACAGCACCATGTCACCATATAGAAAATGTCATTGCCTTAGCATTTCATCCCTTGAAGCTCAGTGACTTTTGCACTCAAAAGGAAATCTGAGCTCAGGCTTTCTATAAATCCTGTCTTGGAGATGTCAAAGGTTGTCTTTTCTGCCCATCATTAGCAATGTGACACTGACATAAAGAAAAGTTAGATATCTGGTGGCCATCTGAGCTGACATAGATTGCAAGGCCCCAGTGTAGGGACCTGAGCAGAAGGAACTCAAGCAGAGCAGGAACCATGTATTTATTGTCTGTCCCTTGCTGCAGTAAGAAGCTTTCATCGAACACGCACCAAAATGGTCTGCATTCAGAGCAGTAGTCAAAGCAGTTATATGTTGACAAAGTCAGGGTCTCACAAGAAAATCTGAAAATGACTTTCCAGACCTAGTCTCATTATTTAAATATGAAAAATGCTTTTATTAGTATCATATAACTGAAGTGGTATTATAAAAGTCTAGATGCTTATTAATCTGCTGAAATTGATGACATTTCCAGGAATGTTTTACTGTAAGCTTTCTTAAAAAGACTTTTATTTTTACAATTCAGATGAAAACAGCAAGAAAACTATTTCTTTTTACTCTTCTCCTGATTTATAACACTCTTATGATATGTTCTTCTGAAAGCACCTTCTAAGTACTAAAGAAATTGTACTCTGAAATATTTTCTCCAACAACATAGATGTAACAGTGATGATCATTGGAGTAATTCTCTCCCAAATGCCAAGTTTTCTTCCTCCATCCAGTCCGGACAGTTGTATAACTGGTTTATTCCACCTACTCATGCCATTTCAGAACCACACTTCTTGTTTTCCTTAATCTGTAGCACCAGCTGTCCCCTTCTACACAATAACTATCAATTGCCTGTTTCATTAAAGCACAACCTTGAAGATCAGTCCTGCAGAGAACCCAGCCCATTGAAAGTTCTCTTTTTAAAAATGTATTGACATTCGTTAGGTTAAGCACACATTTTAATTCTTTGCCCTTAGAGGATCCTGTACCATGAGGGCTGAGTATCTATGCTATTTTGGGGTAGAAATGGAAATGCTAAGTATCTCCTTGCTATCCTTTCCTTTGTATAAGAGGGAGACACAGAATCTTTAGGAAACAGGATTTTTTTAATTAGATGTTTTAGTTTCTTCATGCTAACTGAAAAGAAAGAAGACAGAAAAGCAGCAGAGGTAGTGCTTCTGTGATTACAGATTGATGTGGTATCAGTGCTTTGCTCGCAGTAATTAAAGTGCAGCAAGCACAGAAAGCAAAGCCTGAAGGGGACAGATGCCTGAAAGAGAGGGTTTACCAAGATGTTACCGAAGCACAGTCATAGAGGAATCTTCCCACCCACACCAGTAGAGAACTTATAGCTATTTTGGTCATAAATTCAAACATTTTAATTAAAACCATTAAATTAATACAGGTAATAGAAAGAAGGAATTATATAGGGTCATATGAGCATTGTTTATCTCACTTCCCATCTGGGAACAGTTATACCAGTAAAGGGGAGTTTCTATATAATGAAATATATCAATATTAACAGTGTTATACCTGTTTAACTAAAAGGATCAAGCTTTGAGTTTCAAAATGATCCAGCTCTTACAGCTGAATATATTTAACATAACACACTATTCCACAACAAGACAGGACACATTAATATATGTGGGCACATATATAAGGGGCACACCAATATATCTAATATATGATAACTTCTTAAGTAACAGTAAGTCTGACCAATTTCGCATGTGACCATTCCTTTACAATTACATAACTGTATAATTAGATTGCTCACTTATGATAAATATACAGTACTCTCTATAGATATCCATATGTAACATTGTGCAACAAACTACAGATAAGAGAAAAGGACTGTGTGAAAGTGTCAGCACATGCAGTTCTAGAAATATGAAAGATGAGATGATCCCCCTCTTCCCCCCCACCAAAAAAAAAAGAAAAGGCGGTAAACAGAAAAAAAAATGAAGGAAAAAAAAAAAAAGGTCAAATAGAGCAGAAGAAGCCTTGAAACAGATAAAAGAAAAACAGAGACACACAGAAATAGAGAAGACTGCAGATTAAGAAGTTGGGTCTCAGCCTACTCTTAGACATAATTTTTAGAGTACACAGTGAAAATGGAGTTCAAGCCAAGGAAACCTATGATATACTTCCAGGTTTTTGAAGTGCAAAATGTAAGCAATATATTTAAATAAAGCATACATATTTACTACGATAAAGTATAAATACTTTCACCCATTTATAGAGGAAAATGGTTTATATCTCCCTACTTATATGTAAAATCTGTAAAAGCCTGAAAACTTTTCCAGGATATCCTGAAAGTCTGATTTTTCCCAGCTGTAGATAACATTCCATTTGCATGACAAAAAATCAATTGCTAGCACCCATGCAACTGAGAGAGCTGCCTTATTCAACGTGTTACTTTACAAAAATACTTGAAAGTCACCTGCTTTAAATATTTGGCTTATCAAACACTGAATACCAGGGTTATTTGCTAACAAGATAGTGACCTGGTGTTAATGTGCAATGAGAAGACTTTATGTGAAAGTTGAAGTAATTCTTGGACACTTAGCTGCCTATCAGCTTCAGACAACATGACAGTGCCTGCCAGAAAATAGTGTGTTGGCCCCCTCCAGTGTCACAGTAAACTAAGTGTGTCAGCTGTGGTATGTCAAATCAAATGCCTGCTAGTGACTCACCATTTCATATTCTGATCTCATGGTTTCATCACAGCACATAAAACAGCTTCAGCAGCAGCTACCCTTAAAGAAATAATAACAACAACAACTGTTAAAAATAATAGACAATTTTTGAGGGTCAATCTACTCTGAAGAAAGGAATGTAACAAATAGTTATTCAAGGAACAGATCTAAATAAGAAGCTGGTAAATGACAATCAAGATCTGGCCATGGTTCGAGTCACTTATTCTTTCTTTCTCTTCTCTTGTCCTTCTTCCTGGTTTCTATTTTACAGTTAAACATTTTCTTCCAAACCTGAAAACTTTTTTTTTGTTTGTTAAAATTTGTGGAATCAATTCATTTCAGCTTTCTCCCTACATAAATTGTTCCACGTATTTCTATTGCCATCTCCTCTTGTACAGTAAATAAAGCATGAAGTTATCAAGAGAGAAGTGCAAATCTTTGCAAGGCAACAAGAAGAATACAGTACCAAAGCACTTGCCTATTAGTCTCAGTACCAATAAACTCATGTCAAAGAGTGGCAAAGCAGTGGGTCCTTACCTTAGAGTATCATACTACTTCTTGGGCCTTTTTGAGAAGGGTATCAGTGTGAACTTCAGTCAGCTGAACCTGCCTCAGTAAGCTCAAATTTTCTCCCTGAGTTTAGTGCATCAAGGCTTTGAGAAGAGCTCCTCAGAAAATGGGAAATATGATTTTCTTCTCTCAGTCATTTTTCTCTGCTAATTCTTGCCACAGACTCTGAAACAATACTGAAGGGAGACTGCAAACAGAGTTTTACACCATCTTAAACAAAACAACTACTGTTTACTCAAGACTGAGAAATCCAGAGAGATTTCCTAAATCTCTGCCAGATCCTAAAAGAGCTGGCAGAGTAGTGCCAAACACCCTGTTACAATACCCTTCCCTGAAGCCATCGGTGCGTGTGTGCGTGCACGCGCGTGTGTGTGTGTAATTTCTTTAGAAGGCTCAAACATCTGGTCAAAAATTGGAAAGGATGATTTTAAAAATGTAACACACTGGTGCAGGTTCAATAATAAGCCATCCAATAAGCTTTATTCAGAACAAAGATTACGTAAAGTTTCAAAGGAATTTCCATTGAGTTTACACTCAAATCTCCTGCTGGGTCATCAAGTCCAGCTATCAGCATCATTCCAGGGCAAGGAGCAAGATGAAGAATTTCCACCCACTCAAAACAAAACAAAACAAAACAAAACAAACAAACAAACAAAAAAAAGCACAAACAGTGTAGTAAAATTAAGGTAGAAACCTAAGCCACCAGCATTGTCCTGATCTCCTCTGTTCACTTCCTGTGATATTATGATTGCGGCTTTGGTTTTCAAGTTGCAAATTCAATACACATTTTCAGATGACTTCTGTGACTATTTCTGTGTTATAATGGCATATCAGCACTGTGGCTCCATCTAATTTAAATATCTATTACATGGGCATCTGATATTCCTTCTAGTCCTGTGATCCTAAATACCAAAGAGGCTTTTGTTAGCAAGGAATGGGTGAAGTGAAGATGCTTTTATGTTGTTACAAATCTGTGCGGTTTACAGCTGCAGCATTAACTTTTACAGTTTGCAGCTCTGCAGGTTGCCTTCTGAAGGACCTGTTACCAGACCTGGTAGGGGAAACAATATGAGGATGCCCAAAGTGGATAACATTTTTGGTGAGTTCATTAATTGGTTTGCTACATAGTTTTAACTCAATAGCAGTATCAGAGGGGAGGCTGGTAGGCAAGGCTGGAGAACCAAAGCCAAGGCCAATCTGCAAAGGTATGAGGCATCTCTGGTGACTTCCACAATCTGATGAATGTCCAAAAATTATATTCAGTTGGTAAAGATTTGATTCAATGTTCCAATGCTGTCTTAGGTTTCAGCAAATGACTTCCCCAAGGCTGATATTTCCTCTAGCTTTAAATGGATCTTTCTCAAGATTAAAATAAAATAAAATAAAATAAAAATAAAAATAAATAAAAAAAGTGGAGAACAAAAGATTTTGAAGAAGGAGGAAGATAAGAAACAACTGTCTAAAATAAATAAATAAATACTTCTACCTAAGTCCTAAGTCCTATGTCTGTAGGAGACAGGTATTACACCTTACTAAAAAGGTTGGCAGCCTTTCATTGAGTGAATAGTAGCCCAGTTCTGCAATGCCCTTTGAGTGACTACTGAAGCCAGATAGATACCAGCACTAAAGGCAAAAATAATACTAGGTTCTGAGAAATATTCATAATTGGCTGACATCTGCTGGCTGCAACTGAGCATTGGCATTGCAATTCCTCCAGTAACTCCACCATGTGTCAGCAAACATACGTTGGCCTTTTATGGCATATTTATATTTATGTATAAGACATTTATGTAACATACAGAGTTCTTCAGGGAAAGGTAGAACTGTTAATTTTCTAAACAAGTTTATATATTTATGTGTAGATATATATATATACTATATATATACAAAACTCCTAAACTACTTCTAGCTTTATAAGATCATATAATTGGCTTTATATTTTCTCATTATCCAGTCACTAGTGATTTTTTTTAAAAAGATACTAACAATTTAAGGGAACTATAAAGCACAGACTGAATACAGAAATAGGTATCTTGGCAGGAATATGCAACTTCTCTAGCACTTGAGCTGATTAATTGGCAATAAACTATCTAATAAAAACCATGTTATGTCCAATAATATAAAAAATGTTCTACACAGAAATGTAAAAAAGTAAGGAAAACTGAAAAAATCATACCTGAAGGGAAGCAAATATGCATTTAAAAAGATTTTTTTAACACTGCTTTTATTTTGATTCATTTATTTTTATGCTCAAATACTTCAATATTACCTAAGTTCCTGTGGTAAGTATGAGTATACAGTATATTACATAACTGATTAAACCTATTAAAACATTACAGAACAGTACTATTTTAGTATATTAATTTCAATACGTTAGTTGCACTAATAGTGCTTTGACTTTGATTTTTTTGCTAATGTCTCCCTGACGACCCATTCACAAAATACATTGAGCCATCATCCTAATGAAAAATCCTGCAAACAATAGGAACACATATCTGATTTAATTCATGAATATTGCAAGTATTGCAAAAAATGAAGACCTTACCTTATGCCTTTAGAATACTTTTACTGTATTTATTACTGCTATTACTCACTGATGGGTTACTATTATTCAGTGATAGTTAACATGATTTAAGATAACTTCCATTCTTAATAGCATTTCCTAAAAGAACCATTATTACTATTAATGTCTTAAATAATACTTACCCAATATAGTTCTGTTAAGTGAAGAGCTAAAGTAAGTTTGTAAAGGAGTGGTTTGAATGCTTTGCAGTTTAATATAATCTATAAGGTAGACATATTGATACCTAACATCAAAACACCTTTTAAGAAGCAGCAAAACTGCTCAGATCATTTATGAAAATGGAATAAAACCGTTTAAAATGCAGAATCTTGTGATTATGCAACACTTCATAATTAAGCATACAGTTAACCTTGCCAAATTACAATATGGGTAATTTAATTTTGTCTGCCTGCATTTTGGCTGTAATTTCCCAGCCTGCAGTAGTTTAATGATAGTATGCTTTAGGCTGCTTTCCTCTAGTGGGTGCCTTCAAGGACATAAGAGACGACTTCCACAGGGGTGACAATATTATCTGTCTCCAAGCAGCAGAATTGTTCCTTTGCAAAGTCCATTTTACATCATTGAGGCCTTATTCAACAAAATACATTGGAAACTTTTTAGCAGTAAAGATGCAATGCAGGCATAGAAAGGTGAGGTATATTATCAGGATTAATTTCACCTTCTTCATGGTTTTGTTTAATATAAATGGAGGATAATTATAACAGATACCTAGTGTGATTTGTTGTGGTTTATGTTCATGGGCAGTCACCAACCTGAGGCTTCAAATCCTGCCTTTTTTTTTTTTTTTTTTTTTTTTTTTGCATTTATTCATGTATAAGACACGGGGAAATAAATTCTACTTTTGCTGTATACAAAGATCTGCCAAGTCTCATATGTACAGTAAGATGTTCTTTCTGCCAGCCCACTTTTTTCATGTCCCCAGATTATGTCTCCTGCATGGGTTGCATGGCACCATGCCTCCCTCCTGCTCCATTTTCCCTTGTGCCAGAGGCAATGGACTGGCAGTTCCCCAGCTGCTGGCATCTAGTACACATAGTCAAACAGCAGAAAAAAAAGGTAGTGAGGCTGTTCTGCATCACAAGGATTGCACATTCCCCGACAGCAGCACTGGATTCCATTATGTGGAGGTCCTTCCCACCACATGACTGCATGCTGCTGGCTCAGCCTCAGCCACTGGGAAGCTGCTAATTTGACAGTCCCACAAAAAGCACAGTGCTATTGTGGATATTGATGATTTTGTCATTCATTGTGCATTCCACCTTTGTATATTTTAATGGCACTTAGTGACCACAGCAGCCAAGGAACAGAGGTAGTATTTCCCTCTGGTGGGTAGCCAGTGAAATCTCTCAGTTTCAAAGCCTAGGATTACAGTAATGAAAGAACTGACCCTTTCCTTGTCTTTGCCAATCTATCCTTCCCAACCTTGACAGGCTGGCCAGCTTGGCTTTGGCCTCTCTCTTCAGCAGTCACCCTCCCAGGTTGCCTGGACCATCACCACACCACAAACCGTTTCCAAAGTACATTTGTCCACAGCCATCTTGAATAAGGATTGAAATATTTTGACTGTATGGACATAAATTGTGTCATGCATCTTTGCCATGTGACTGGAGTTTCATCCCAAGCCTGTTTTATTTGCTAGTAGCCAGCAGGAGGTCTGTCCTGTTTTTTAACCACATATGAATTTTTCTGCCAGGTCAAATATGACTAAAGGCCAGCAATCACTATTAAAATATTTACCCTGCTTTAAAATTCAAGCTGGTTTAAGTTTCTGTTGTTCCTTTTAAAAGCAGAGCTTCACAAAAGGAGTTCTGTGTTGCTGACTTTCCACAAAAGGAGTTGTGTGTTGCTGACTTTCCCTGGGCAAACCATACTGCTTTTTTCTTGGAGGCAGCATCCTGTCCCTTCAGCGTTGCTCTCTATGTAAGGAAGCAAAATCATTTCCCTCCTTCCATCCTAACTTGTTGAAGGTTATGATTTGCTTTAGCAACACATGGGAGAATTGAAAAGAAATCCTACTGTTGCACAGAAGGTTCAGAAAATACCCTTCTTAATATTCTCTGACACATCCAAGGAAGAAATGGTCATACACCAGGTTCTTACCCAAAATCCAAGTTCTGTATAGAATTATAGAATTACAAGATTGGTTTGGGTTGGAAGGGACCTTAAAGATTATGTAGTTCCAAACCCACTGCCATGGGCAGAGATGCCACCCACTAGATCAGATTGCCCAGGGCCTTGTCCAACCTGGCCTTAAACTCTTCTAGGGATGGGGCATCCACAAATTCTCTGGGCTACCTTTTCTAGTGCCTCACCACCCCGTCTTGAAGAATCACCCTCATCGTGAATATGTTTGTTCCTACTTCAAACTAAATGGACACATTTACTGTTCCAAATTTTCCAGGTGATTCTGGAAACGGAATTAATTGCAATAATAGCAAAGATTGACTAAAATGAGCTGCTCTGGCCTGAAGTGTGCTGCAGATGAGTATTTCTATTGAATAGCATTGGGAATTTGTCCTTTGGCTAATTGCACAGACAAACTCATTGATGTTTGACACTTGGATGGAAGGAGGGAAGGGAAGAAAGACAGCAAGACTTGGCCTGGAAATTGTCAAGAACTGCATGGCACAGGTTAGGTACCAGAGGTGGAATCATGAACCAGCACCAAGAAACAGGATAAAGATACCTCAGGAACTGACCGCATTGAACAGACACTCAAATATATATAAAAAGGAATCAGATGAATTGGGATAAGTGGTCTAAGGATTGCTAGACAGGGTGAAAACAGGCATAATGTGTGATATGTCACATAGCTTTGTATATACAATCATTATTATGAACACATTTCCTAATAGGTACAAGGACAGAAAAATCTACCAGTGACCTGAAACAATAAGTTATGTCTGTTCAGGTACACTTACTTCTTGAACGTTCTAAATACATGAATCTCAGAGAGAGGAAGAAGTTTATGACTTCCCAAAAACATTCTGGGACTTCAACAAGTGTTTCAAGGCAGCTCTGTGTATCAGCCTTTAGAAACTAATAGGTCAAATAATGCTGATTACAACTTATTTTGCTTTCTCTTTTTTTTTTTTTTCATGTCATAAAGTCAATATTCATTACTGCTGTGTAATAGGAGTTAAGTTTTTCACTGCTTCCTCTTTCCAGCACTAAGTTGCTTCAAATACAAATTAAGTGCTATTGAGTCAAATTGTCCTTTCAAATTTGCTATAAGGCAATTTGCCATTCTCTCGCATAAAGAACAAAAATAGAAACAAGATTTGCATTTCTTGCAGAAAGCACAGAAAAGGTCTATTCCAGGCTGAAAGTCATGTGCTGAGAGTTCCTGTGTTTTATAGCAGCTCTTGCCAAATCACAGCAGCATCTTAGAAGCAACCTTCCCACTCTTCCTTAGCAGGATGTATTTCCCATTAATACAGAATAATCTGTATGAGAACCACAATACTGCCAAAAGGAAATAGTAGAAACTGACACAGTGACGCAATGTATTGTACTTCCAGAATAATATATACTTGTTCGCTTGCTTTCTTTTAACATGACCTGGCTACAGACAAATACATCAAGAATAGCCCTGAACTGGTAGACCCCTCTCTTAATCACAAAATAAATAAATAAATACATAAAATAAAATAATTTGATCATTTTCCCTTTATTATGAATGGCAGATTTAACTTTTATAGCCTAGATGAAGTTACATTCCAGACAAAGGTCACATTAAGAATCCAACAAACATCGTTTCCTTTTTAATTTACTTTTGACAGTCATCAAACTGGAAAAATGTTCAATAATTTTTTAGTTAGAAAATGTTTGAAATTCTCAACTTAAGCTTACTTTTCTGAAATACTGAAGATCTGAAATTTAATTTGTTTTCTTGAAAAAAAAAAAAGAAAAAAAAATCATTTGTTAGTTAAGACTAACCACATTAGGAATGAAGTAAATGATCAGATAAACAACTAATAGTTACTAGTAATGTATAACATAATCGCCCAAACATCTTTATTCAGAAAATGTGAAAAATATTTTTTTCTATTTGTTATAACCTTCCAAATTCTGTTTTAAACATACTTCATATATACATATATACATATATATATAGAAGATGGTCTATTATTATAAACATGCATTTGCAGTATTTGGAAGTTAAAGACGTTATTGCTTTCTTCCTAAGTCTTTAGTGATTGACTTGAAAGCTGAGGTCACTATCTAGCCATCAACTCATGTTTTCTAGACAGATGGCACCTACAGATATTCTTGGGATGAAACAAGGCACTGATGTAAGGCATAATGAATATGTGACAAGAATGCTACTAGGTGCCAAGAAAATTCATAAGACACCATTCTAGAACTGTTTATGTAGGGAAAATAAATTGTCTAAGTCGTATGAGTAGTGACTTTGCTTTTAATCTAATCAAAATCCCAGATGGGGTGGCCAAAAACGTTTGTACCTCATTTTAGCTCACCAGGGAGTGTTCTGCTCAGACTGCTTCTGAAACCAGCACAAGCAGTGGATATAACAGATGAGACCACAGTACAATAACATATTCCTGTTTGAAGGCAAATGTCCCTCATCTTATAATTCACTGGCTTTAGGGGCTGTTTCACATGCAGTGAATTGTGGGACTGGGGCTGGAAATTGGGAATATGGGAGTTTGAGGGCTGCAGTTCAACAGAATGGCTTTGCTTTACCTAGACATAAGCATGCATTGGTTAGCTTTTCTTTCTAAGCTGTCTCAATTTGACTTAGTCTATATTTGTACTGAGGAATACTCTGGTGCTGTAAACACATTTTATCACTGTTATCCCCTGGAGCTTCCCTTAGACTCCTTTATATAAAATCACTATCGCTGCTGTAAACCAACATGAAGTCTAACATGCCCAACTTCAAAGCAACCAGGGAGATGAGCCTTAGGCCTAGAAAATTTAAGCACTTAAAATAGAGGTTAATTTAGTGCCAGGAAAAAAAAAATCCAAATAATTTATTTTTTTAATGCATGCCTGGAGGCAAAGCCCAGAGCTAAGGGTGGCACAGCATCTGAGGCTCAACCCTTCCTTGTTTTTTGTCTCTCTCCAGGGAGTCAGTAGGTTACTACTTGCACTTCAAAGGCTGAAAGTCACCCTACTCTTAGGTCAGGGAACAGGGGGCCTATGGATTGGAGCAAGGCTTATCTCATTCTTCTCTGCCTCCTCACAACCAACACAACCCTAGTAGGAAATACCTTAAGAGTTTCAAGATTCAAAAAAGGTACTATCCAAACATCTGTCAGTAGAATCCAGTGGCAAAGAAAAGGCCCTCAGGCTATTTCACCTTTCTTACTGCCAGCACAGTAACAGTTTACCAGCATATGCTGGCCTACATTGGGTGGCCAGCATACACTTAGTGGGAATAACCTAACACTAACAGAATGAATGGAAAACAAAAGAATTTGTGGTTCTGCATATTTGAAGCACTTTCTTTGTTCGCCAATGATAAAAGGGAGAACAATTATGTGATGAAAATGAAAATAATTCTAATTGTCCAGATGAGTTTGAAGATCGATTTAAACTCATAAATTATGTTTATATTTTCAGTTATTTAATTTGCATTTTAGACTCTTTGCAGGATTTTTAGGAAATGGAAGGGAAAGGACACAGTAGTACTGAGATCTTATCTAAAAAATTTCTATCCTTGCTTATCTAATAAATTTCTGTCCTTGCTTTGATTGCCACTGTTGACCTTCAAGCATCTTCTATCACATTATATCCATAAGTTTGTTTTAATATCTTCACTTGGTCTAATTACCTGGATCATTCTATACTGTTCCCTACAGGGAAATATACTGCTGAAATTTGGGTTTTTAAGTACTAATTAAAAAATTCATCACTGTGTGAATTAATTTCCAATTTTTGTATTTTCCTCTCCCTCTTGATAGCCATCAGAATCTGATAGCAATCTAGTTGTTGCCATACTTTAATTATACTAGCAGGATTCCTTTATCCACCTGTGGTATAGGAAAATAAACTTTGTTATATTCAGCCTCAATGCAAACCTATCTAAACTGTAGGTCTAACAGTTTATATTTAAAACTTTGTGTGTGTGTGTTGTATAAATAGCTTATCTGTATTCCCAACGTTTCATTACGGAACAATATTTCAATATGGAACAATATTTTAAAGCATCCTTCTTAAAAGTGTTCTTGGGCAATATATTGAAGACTGGGTCCATAAATCTTACTTGTTGAGATAAGTTCTATACAAATATACTGCAAACAAGTGTGAAACCACACTGCTACTTAAGGATACTGTTCATTGAAGTCTTACCTACGTGTACACACACAGTTTCATGAAACTGACTTTAAGTTTGTGGGTATATCAGTGGTGGCTTTTTGTTCTCATAATTTTTATGTCCACACTAGTGTTCAGTGACTGAACTAATTGGCCAAGTTTTAATGACAGGATTCAGATTTGTTATTTAAAAATTCAGGTATGGCACAGTTGCCATGAAAGCAACATCCTGAGAGAGGCTATTTTGTAAAATCATATAAAAATACATCTAGTGGGAGCATCCATGCTTGCTGAGCCTCAGAAACACCAATATGTCCTATTTGTTCCTGAGGAACCCCTATTCATGTTACTTAAAACACTGTTAATGATGCAAACAAGCATCTAAGGCAACACAACTATCAGTGCAATCAGTTAAGCACAGCTTCATTTGGTTTTGTCCTTTGTTTCTCCTGTTATGAAGTTGAATTAAAAAAGATTCAGAAGGGTTCCTTTGTGCTTTAATTCATTAAGATCTTGCCCAGCTGAGCTCTATCAGATCATAGTTAATTTATTTCAAAATGAAAAAATGTATCTTCCTGGATTAGGTCCTCATTTATCATGAAAAAGATAGAAATGGCTGTTGAAATTCTTGTTCCAATATGGCTAAAGTAATTTTAAATTATTACCTTGTACGTTGCAGAATAGAAAAGATCTTCAAAATTCATCAAGGATGATACGGTCGTATTGGTGTGATGATGGGGCCAAATAGTAGTATCTCAGATCAATATTTTGAATTGGTGTTGTCTCCTAGTATGACTAGATAAAGATGTGGAATATCTACTACTACTGCCTTTTTTATTATTATCTTTTAACTCACTCCTGTTTCTTGAATTGCTTTTTGCATGGTTACAGAGCCTTGGTTGAAGAGGTTGAAGCTGCAGATCCCTTGTCCTGAGAGGTTCAAACTAAAAATATGGATCTCTGACTGTGAAGGAAGCCTGGAACCTGGAGGTTTACATTCCAGATGACTACTGCTTATTTTCAGGACGTTATAGACCCATAATTACAAGAGGGGTCTCCAGGCTGAAAATCTTAGTGTAAATCTCAAAGGAGAAGAAGGATTCCAGTCAGATCTCTTTTCTCCGTTTTTTTCCTGTGGGAAATTTCACTGTTTTGTCACCAGGCTGAACTCCATTTGGACATCCCTAGCTTGCTTTACGAGTCACATTAAGAATTTAGAGAAATATTTTGCATTTTAGGTTCTGAGCAACCTACATGAGGAGCTATCTAGACATCTGAATGTTATGCATGACAATGCTAAATTTCAACATTCCTAAGTTCTTTTGTATAACAGACTCCATATCCTTTTCAAGTTTGTGCTAAAATTCCTCAAAAAACAAGTTCAAAATTAAGTATCTCCAAAGGGTCTCTATTTTTTTTTATTTTTTTTTTATTTTTTTTTTCAGAATCTGTTTCTCCACACTTTCTGAAAACTGATTGCAGTAAGACAATTTCATTTATTGGATCCTACATTCAGAAACATCAAGATCATTGGTCATTTCTGAAAACTCACAGATATATGTATAATGTATATGTACAATACATATACAACTATATACAAACATCTGCAGGTACATATAAACATAACATCACATACTTAATTCACCCTTCCTAACAAATTAACCATTTGGTGATTTTTAATTCCAGTACATATAATTCAGAAGCCCACAAAGAAACTAAGTAACGGATCTTTAATCTGATAAGCCCACTCTTACTGAAAATAAAATAAAATAAAAATAGACGAGGTTTCAAAAGAGCAGGCTATCAATGACATTCTTTCTTCTGCTGTCTCTAAATTCCAGAAAAAAATAAAATAAAATTAACTGTGAGTACATTTGCATTCATTCATATCAGGTAGCATTCCCACTATCACATACAAGATACCTCTTCTTACGCTGAACAGAAACTGGTATGGTTCAGTAATGAATGTATGCAAGTCTAAAGAGATGATTTCAGTTTGTTGTTATCTAGCTGGGTCAGAGTTTAGATAGGGAGGCACAAAAGTCAAAAGAGACAAGCAGCATAGGTGGCCTGTGGATAAAGAGGTTCATTCTTCTGTGCAATCAATCACCTTCGGGGTAGAGAGTTTGCTTCATGAGCAGAGAAAACAAATACATATATGACCGAGGGGGTGAAACCAGCTTTGAAAAGACATGATTACACTTGACTGAGTAGTGGCACACCAGTTTCATTTTAAACATCCATCTTAGATTACACCGCATAAATACACATCCAGGGGACCTACTATATACTATTTTCTCTTAACTTTAAACTGGTGCATTTCCAGTTTCAGTGAAAAATCCTATTTACAAGTAATTAACAAGTAATTAATAGTTGGGGGGGGAGGGGGTATATTCTTACAACTAACTTTAAAGCTAACATATTCAAATCTGATTATTTAATGGTGGAATTTGTATTGAGGTCCTAAGCTTGCACTGACAAATGTGTGAAGAAGCAATCCCCTATATTTTCTGCCAAATTAGAGTATGAGACCTCTATCACAGATTCACAGAAATCACATAATGGTGGAGGATGGAAGGGACCTGTCACTGTGTACCATTGAAAAAGCCTGGCTTCATCCCCTTTGTACAAGACAAACAAGGATTTATAGACATTGATGAGATTCCCCCTGAGCCTTCTCTTCTGTAGGTTAAATAGTCCCAGTTATCTAAGACTCACTCAGGAAAGATGCTCCATCCCCTTAGTCCACTAAATTGCCTTTCGTTGCACTTCCTCCACTATATCCATGTCTCTTTTGCACTGGGGAGCCTAGAACTGGACTCAGTACTCCAGGTGTGGCCTCACCAGTGCTGAATGGAGGGGAAGGATCAACTTGACCTGTGGGCAATACTTTGCCTAATGCAGCCCAGAATATCATTAGCCTTCTTTACAGCAAGGGCATGTGTATTGGGTTTATGTGGCAAGGGTTTAGTAGCAGGGGGGGCCGCAGGGGTGACCTCTATGAGCAGAGCCCAGCAGCTGCCCCATGTCAGATCACAGCTGGCTCCAGCCGGCTCCAGCCGGCTCCAACCGGAGGAGGAGGAGCCCACAGCACAGCAGGTGGATGCGGCCTGGAGGAGGCTGCGGCCCATGGAGAGCCCCCGCAGGAGCAGGCCCCGGGCCGGAGCTGCAGCCCGTGGAGAGGAGCCCACGCAGGAGCAGGGGGTCTGGGGGGAGCTGCTGCCTGTGGGGAACCTGTGCTGGAGCAGTTTGTTCTTGAGTGATGTACCCCATGGTACGGAGCCGTGTGGGAGCAGTTCTTGAAGAGCTGCTGCCTGTGGGCAGCCCCCGCAGGCTCAGTTCAGAAAGGACAGCATCCCGTGGGAGGGACCCCACGTGGAGCAGGGGCAGAGAGTGACCGTGAAGGAGTGGCGGAGACAAACCGTCAGGGACTGACAGTAGCCCCCATTCCCCTGGGCTGCTTCGGGGGGAAGGAGGTAGAAGAGAGTGGATTGGGGGGAAGGTGTTTTTAGTTTGCTTTTAGCTCCTCACTGTACTAGTCTACTAGTGATAGGCAGTACATTATATTAATCTCCCTATGCTGAGTCTGTTTTGCCTGTGATGATAATTGGTGACTGTTCTCCTCATCTTTATTTGAACCCTTGAGCCCTTTCCCATTGGATTTTCTCACCCTTTTTCTTTGAGGAGGGGGGAGTGAGAGAACGTGGTGGAGTTCAGCTGCCCAGCAGAGTAAAACTACCACAGCATGTTGCTGACTCGTGTTCATCTTGGTATCCACCAGGGCCTCCAGATCCTTTTCTGAAGAACTGCTTTTCAGGTGGTTTGCCCCCAGCACAGACTGGTGTCTGGAGTTTTACCTCCCCAGGTGCAGGACTTTCCACTTCTCTTTGCTGAACTTCATGATGGTTCTGTCGACCTACTTCAGCAACTTATATATGCACACCAGGACTCATCCTAATAAAAAAGTCTGTTATCAATCTACCCTTCCATCTGACAAGAGGTGAGGAGAAGATCCTCCAGTAAGGAAAGATTTAGAAAGAGATTATTTGGGGAAGAAACCACGGAGCTAAGAAGGTAGATTTATACTTCAGTAACAACTGTGGTAGTGGATTTTAATCAGTAAACAAAATCTCAATCCATTGCTCCAAAAACAGGAGTCAAACCTATCCCTTGAGAACTGAGAAGTAGGAAAGTAAACTTCTAGTTGGTGTTATGTATGATTTTCACTGTTGTTAAACATCTGTAGCTTCAGTTAAATACTTGGCCAATAGCTTAAAATGCAGTATTGCATCACATGTTCCCTACCTGGGGTTAATGTCAGTTTGTTCAGCTGTAAGTATGAATTTTTTATGATTTCAAAGAAAACCCTGAAGAAATAAATAAATTAACACATAGGGAAGATTAAGTGATGATGTTTCAGACTCAGAAGTGGATTACTGAGCTGCACTTTGTCAGAAACATAGTTCAAGAGAAAAAAAAAGAAAAACGGAGTGTGTTTTTTATTCTTGTATTCACTGCATTCTGCCAGCAATGAAGCAAAAAAGGTCACATATATCTTTGAATAGGAAATGATTTCTCTTGACATATAAGTCAATATAGCTTGTAAAGCGTAGGGAAGTTCAGTGTGACATGAAGCTTGCCTTGCAAATCTCTCCCTCTGTTTTTTTCTAGTAATGTGGGAAAAACGACAACAAAATTCCTTCTCTTACCTTATACACTTTTTTAGGATCTTTTAATTCATGTGCCTGTGTCTACCATGATGGAAAGTATCTTGTTTGGTATCTTTAGATTGTAAAAAGAAAACACAATAGTGAATACTGATTCAGAAATGACATCCTTCATTATATTTTTATTACCCAAAATATGAGTGGATGACCTCTGTAGCATATCCTAAATACCATATCTGGGCTATGCCTTCTATTTGTGAGAACATTTTGCAGGCTTACATCTTCTAATAGGAAAATTTCTGCTCAAGTTTCTCTCACACTTATACCAGTGGCAATACGGATCTTTCCTAGAGACAGGTCTGAATTGTCTAAAGCCATCTCTTTTATTAAAATTAGAAAGAAGAATGAGGATACATTTAATCTAAAAGGGTAGAGTTTCTGTACATGTCTAGAGTTTAAAATTTGCACAAAGGGTTAGCTTAATGACATCAAGATTTTCTCCTGTTATTAATATGGAGATGCTTGGAAATAGAGTTTAAGTTTAAATAACCAAATTAAAAAGTACAATAAAAAAATAGAATACTACGTTAAATGTAATAGAAACCCTTCTAGTAACAAATACAGTTCAAGTAAATTTTTGGCAATGCGAATGGACCATTTGATAAAGTGAGCTACCTTTTTCAAGTCTAGGTTTAACTTCAGAGTAACCTAGAGCGTTGCCAGTTGTACAACGTACATAGCTTCTTGAATAGCAAAAGGATAAGTGCTATCTTAGTCAAGTTCAAAGTAAACCAATGCATTCTCCTGGCCTACCAGAGACAGAAATAGAGACTTTTTGATGACTGTTTCTGCAAGACCATGTAACAACATGTGACAACTAGCAATATCAGCTAGAAATAATTGCCTGTGTTTGTACACTGCATGGGAACCAACTAGTAAAAACGGAGCAGACATAACCCTCAACAGATTCTCTGCCATCAACATCAACATTCATACCTGGTTATCCTCTGTGATCCCATGGCTACACCTTTCACAGCAGTACCAGGACTTGGCAGGAAGAAATATGAAGCCACATGTTAACAGTACACCAAAAACATCACCTTAATAAATAAATATTTGAAGAAAATTTGACCTATAAATAGAGTAGAGGTATCTCATTCAAACTGCAAAATGAGGAAGATTGCAAGACAATATGAATATATTATGGAAAAAGAAATTTTCTTACAGTCAACAAGAGAATCAAAAATGCAACGTTCAGATATCTTCAGATGTCTCCCTGATAGCATAAGATGTCACATTACGATTTAAGAACCTGTCTCTACTTCACTGTTACACAAAATCCTTTTTCATTTTCTAGGATATAAAATATAAAATGTCATAAAGATCTATTGAAGGAGGGTCCTGTCATTAAAAAGAAGAATATCTGAAGGTTAAACTAAGAGTTTTTAGCAAAAACAAAAAACACTCTAACAAATCTGTGCAACTGTAGAAGGAAACATTGAAATCAGTATAAAATGATTATAATTTGTTTGTTCTGAATATAGTTAATATCTGACTAGGTAGGTGCTTGAAGTTAACGTCTTTCTTAATTAAATCAGACTCCTCCTTCTCTACCCCAAGAGAAAAGATTGATCATGCTTTTTTTCAAATGCTAATTACTATAAGTAGTGAAAGTCTTAAATCAGAATGCTTTATTCAGACCTGCTGCTTCATCCATTTGGATCCTACTCACATTTCCTTGGGAGGCCTGCTCTTTTGTATCTGTGAAAATAAGCACAGATGTTGGCTCCACCTTCCTCAAAGCAAGTTTTGCCAAATGACCACTTTAGATGTATCCCACTTGCACCTGTTCAGCATTTTAAAGTAAAATAGAGCATTTGATTGACTCTAAATATCTAGTCCAGATTTTCTTAACTTGATCATGTTGCCATAAAAGCCAAGAGATGATCTGAGTAGCAGCCACACTATCAGCTGGAGTAGAGCCAATTTCATCATTCTTAGAAGCACTTTTTGTTGCCATTGAAAATCTGACTTGGAAGATATTGCAGATTAATTAGAACATTAGATGGCACTGCTACCGCACTGAGGTACAAAGAGAAGCAAAGATAACCATATGCAATTATTTATAGTCCATTAAGCATACAAAAATGCTAATATAAAAATGGTCACATTGATCTCAATATGACATTTCTGAAGAACTGCTCTTTTTGTTATCAACAGGATGCACTAGTTCTCTTATTTGCTGCCTCCTCCTGTAACAGCAATCATCATACACATTTTCCTGCATTATATTTCCTTTGTCTTCCATTACAGAAATATGCTTTGCAAAACCATTCTCTTACAGAATTTACCAAAATCCACCATCATTAAATTTCTTTTCAGTTTCTAAAGATTTTCAGCAGTCTGGAGAAAAAAAAAAAAGGAAAAAAAAAAAAAACTTTCATGTAGGCTTTTGCAAATATGAATAAACTTTATTGAAATCTATAGATCTACATGTGGTGTCACAACACTGTAACTTTTAACACATAACAATGTATGTTTTTAAGTAATTAATACCACCGTTTACATTTAGACTAAACAAGCAAATTTGCAAGTTTCACAGCAAATTGTAAATCAGGCCACAAATGGTGCCTTTTTTCTAAAACTAAATGAGACTTTAAAGTTCCACAGTTATGTTTGGAAATTATATGAAATAATGAAAAAAAAAATCACATGAAGAAATGGGAAAAAAAATAATATTTTAAATACACATGTTAATACATAACACAGCATTAAAAATAAATAAATAAATAAATAAATAACCAGGAAGTCGTTCTTCAAAGAAGCATTAGCATTTTGTTCAAAAATGTAAGAAGACATTTTATTATTACAGGGAGGTATTTTCTTGACTTTTCTTCTCAACTGTTTTGAATCAAAGTAAAATTGTGAAATGTTCCAATTTTATCTATATTATACTCTCCAGTGGAAGATGGTTTTGTAAATCAGTAGCAAAGCAAGAGAGGAGCTGTTCAACTTTTCATTCGATACAACTAGTTAGAAGACCTTGATTTAATTTGCTTAAAATTTCATGGTTAAATTGTTTTTCCCCAAAACAAATAAATGAAACTTGTATCTGTTTCTTTATAATTTCTGCATATTTGGCTTTGTAACTTCCACCATTTTCTCCTAACAGAGCTCTGCAGTGTGTTATTTATGCTGCAGAATTCTGCACGTATGTACAGATTATGTATATTTGTATCTATTCATGTACACTGCAAGAAAAGAAATGGCTATTATTTTCCTACAATTCTATGATTCAATATTGTATCAAAAGATTATTATTGGTAGCTAATAAACCAGTAATGGAATCACAAGGTAATTTGCTGGGGGGTTTTTTGTTTGCTTTGTTTGTTTTTCTCATGAGAATTGACTAAGGCTGAATTCTTACAGAAGAAAAAAAAAAAACGAAAAAAAACTGTCTATTGCGTAATTAAAAATTATTTCATAATGTAAACATACAGGGAGAATAATGAAACCCTTACTGAAAGCCTACGATCTAAAATTTCCTGACTTCTTGTTTTTTTTGTTGTGCTTTTTTTTTTTCTTTGACATCTTTCAGCTTGAAGGAGATGTCATAGATTTTGGGGGAGGTTCGGGTTGGAAATTAGGAGAAATTTCCTGAAATTGCCTGAAATTTCCTGAAATTGCCTGAAGAGTAATCAGGCATTGGAACAGGTTGCCCAGGGAGGTGGTGGAGTCACCGTCCCTGGGAGTGTTTAAGGAAAGGGTGGATGTGGTGCTTAGGGATATAGACCAGCTTCATCTCCGCTGCTCGTTCATGGTCACTCTCTGACCCTGCCCCAGCATGGGGTTTCCCTGCCGCCCCCTCCCTCAAACTTTGCCATGTAAAACCAATACAAGGGGGAAGAGCATCTCATACCACTTTCTTACTTACACTGAGAATCACACATATCAGCCACATTCTGTAGTAGGTTAGCATTGCTCCAATCTAGTCAATGGAAATAAATATCTAACTCTCACAAGCTAAGGATCAATACCAGAGAAGAGTGGATTAGTAAGCAGAGGAAAATATACTAGTTCCCTTACTTAGTTTGCATGATGGACATCTTCCAGATTTGGTGCATATTTTTCATCATCTTCTCTGCCCATCTCTCATTTCAGTGCCTACCCCTTATATTCTCCAAACATAGACAGTTTCCTCCACACAAAAACAGGTCTGTAGAGTATCACATTCATTAAAAAAAAAAAAAAAAAAAAGAGAGGGAGGGTGACACAAGCATATCAGGTCACAGTCTCAAATGATCCCTCCTCTGCAAAAGCGAAGTCATTAGCATCAGCTATTTGTGTTCCATGACTCTTTGGCATCAATTGATTCCAAGTTCTACCCAGTTAAACTATACATCCCATCAAGAAAGTCCTCTGTGACTGGTTCTTCAGCAAACTGACATGTTTGGAAATGTCTAAAGATAATGAAGCTATTCATACAATGCAAGTAAACGTTGCATGTATACAGTGGATGTGCAGCTGGCACAATCTGTGAGTTCTATAAGCTGACTTGGATATTGAATTGCAATTTTAATTTTAATTTTTGATATTAGAAATATGATTTTTGTGTGTTTTGTTTGTTTGTTCTGAGATTTTGTTCTTATTATTCTTGGCCCCATATTTAGGACTGTGAGTTCCATACAAAGCATGCTAGATTGCACAAGAACGCAGCCTTCATGTGTATGTGAGAAAATATCTTGACAAGAAGGAATACCACATATTTGTAGTGGTTATATTTATACTTTTTTTTCCTAATTGGAATAAACTGCAATTTTTTATTTTTTATTTTTACTGCAATTACTTATTATGGATTACTTCCATGCATTAGTAGAAACTTTAAAGATAAAACTTCAGATGTGGTCTCTGAGCTGAAATGCCTTTGAAACAACATTAGCTGAAATAACCTTTGAAACAAATCATCCTAGATGCACTTTTAGCTAATTGGATGATATACAGATAGCTGAAAAAATAGATCATCCTACTCACTCTATGGTACGCTTTACAAAAAAAATTATTCTTTTTGGAATGTGCTGACATACCTTATGCAGATAGGAACAACAAACACTGTGACTCAGCTTATCAGCCTTGATCAACTAAAACAAAAATACAGATATTTGATGAATAAATAAATGAATAAATAAATAGATGTAGATTTTTAGAACTTAATGCACCATTCAGTCATCTAGTCTGACCCTCTTACATACCACAAAGACTGAATTGTTTTCAGTGATTCTTGCATTGAACATAACACCTTGCAAAATAACACCATCTTCCAGAAGGGTATTTGGTTTTGATCTGATTTAAGAAATAGAAAATGCAAATATAAGCTTTTGAACTGTAACACCATAATTTCTAATGTATTTTGTTCTGTAAATACTCTAAATAAGGTGCTTGCTTTTTGTACAGTTTTCAAATGTAGTGAAAAATATTCATGCAATTAAGTTATACATGTATTTTGCACAGAATTTGATTGAGAATATTTCTGAGGTAAGACAGAAAAGTAAAATCATAAAATTGAATGGATAAAGAAGAAAGACATATTATTGATACATCTGCGTAGGAACAGACAGTCTTCCAGTAAACTTTCAAGAAAATATATTCTCCACAGCATACCTTGTTAGGTGAGCATAAATACAAAGAATAAAAAGGACATAATCTCTCAGAAAACATTACATTCAGCTATGTCTTTCTTGTCTCTAAGAGTTCTTTCCCAGAGATTCCTGAATTAAAAATCCTGATTAGATATGTTATTAATCTTATTCACAAGAGAAAAGTTACATGTGTGCACAAATATTTACTGGATTAGATCCATATTGTGCTTCTGCTGATGTTTGAAGCATAAGCTCCTTTTAATTTTCTAATTCATTGAATGCATTCCATTTCCATATTAAAAGCTTTGTTCCTAGTTGTTTTTAGGATCTCTTTTAAGTGTGTTTAGTTTTCTTTTTCCCATAACTCAAGAAATATGTACAATCTTGCTCAATGTTAACAGAGAAAATAAATTTCTGTTGGAAATACAGCAATAGTGATGAAACAGATGCTGTTTAATAACTAAGAGAAGGTCTTCAGTCACAAGGGCTGAGAAATTTTTGCCTTGCACAAATAATAAAACATCTCTAAGTGAGGGTGGGAGAGTTTAAAAGCTAATCAAATATTAACCACAAAAGGTTTTTATTTTTAATCATAAAAGTGACAGTAGAATTGCACATGTCAGAAAAGTTACATTTAAAGTAGTTAAATTCAAAGACTCATCTCCTGGATCCCAGTGTACATACTGGAACTTCATCCCAAATTGTAACAGGACAAAATCTCAAAGATACAGCAGCACACATGTACTTTTCATTGCTTTGTGCACTGAATTCTACTGATATTAATCGCTGGAAAGATAGCATGGTGAACCCCAGGATCATACCTGATCTGGACAGCCAAGAATCAGGAGCTGAGTGACATGCTATGAAGACTAGGTGCATCCAGAGAGACCTACAGAGAGGTCACTCTGACAGGACAAAGACAAAACCAAGAAAGTGTTAAGCAGCAGTAGCTACGTACTCTTTACAAACGTAGGGTATAAGAACTGACAGTTCTTGTACTGGTTCTTAAAATCAGGAAGATCAAAAACAAATACTTTGTAAATTACTTATCCTTGTTTCTATGACAATCTTGTGGCCTTGTGTACTCATTTCTATTTTCAGCTACAGGTAGAGATCTTCCTTTCACTCAGTTGGGAGTGTATATGATTACATGAAGACACAGATATTAGCAACTTGATGAACTATCATATTAAATGATTAAGAAACTTTATGCTGTCTCAGATATGTTAGATACCTGAATTACAAACTTTGAGGGAAAAAAAAAAAAAAAAGAAATTTCAAGGAAAAAGAAAGACAGAAATAGATTTATTTATTTATTTTTATGGGAAATATGATATCAGCAAATACAGCCTTCAATGTTTTAAAACAATAAAAACAGATCTCAGGAAAAAAATATTCCTAACAGTTTACAGACTAGAAATGTTATTCTGAGCATAAACAAACTTTAGTAGTCTAACCTATTAAAGCCGAGGGGAATGTTTTTCATTTGCTGTTTAAGAGAAGCTTAATGTTACTGTACATACAGCTGAAGCATTCAACAGGAATCTAGTTTTTATGTCAACAAGCTATTGTCAACACATGTTAATAATTTTTCTTATATGATTTCCTTTCAGGAAAGCCCCGTCGGCATGAACAATAAGATGGTGGTTGTTCAATAGCCCAAGTATCACAAACAACAGTACCAGATGGATCTTTAAAAATTCCATCCAGCCCCCTTAGTTTCTTCCTTCTAGATACTACATGCTTATGGTATTAGTGCCCTACTGCTACTCAGGTTCCATAGAAGAAAACATGGCAGGTTTCTCCCATTGTGAGCTCTGTTGACCCTGGCATTTTTGTCAGCAGCATCCACCTTTCAAATACAACCTTTCAAGATCCACTTCTGCCATCATTTTTTAGAATAATCAGCAAAGCCCCCTTTACACAGTTTGAGTTTCTGCCCCATCAGGCAACTCGAGAGAAAAACAGAAGTTCTGTGCTGATTATTTGCTTGTTAATGAGTCTGTTGTTTAAATCACAAAAAGTAAACTACAAAAACATAGAAATCAAATGGATGTTGACCACAATATTGAAAATGGGATGTAGATGAGTTGCTTTTTATCTGTTACGTATACATAGACATTTATATGTATATACAAGTCTTTCCAATAATGAATATGAAGAAAACCTCTTCATATGCAGGATCAAAAGGGTGCTAGGAAGACTGCAGAATGTGGGCTGTAAGAGATTAGATATATATTCACAAACACACATACCGTTCCTTGTTTTTCTATAAATACATCCTTCTATAAATACAAGTATTTTATGTATTAGAAATTATTTTCCCCATGTTTCTGCATATGAAAATTAGTTCACGCTTTCTAATCTTGTTAGCATTGTAGCATTCCATTTACTGAAGCTGCATTTTAATTTCTAAATGGATTGTCATTGGTTAGTTTAAATACATTCTCAATTCCATTATAACCATGAAATACTTTCAAAGGTATTATGAAACTTTCCCTAAGATAAAGGTATTCACATTTCAAAGTAAACCTTCTCTCTGTGTATTTCATAGTTTTATAGAACATACAATGCTAGCTGAGAGAAAACCCCTTACTTCATATAATATAGTAGGGCTGATATATAGGGCTGTGCTGTCAGCCTGAATTTTGTCTACCATGTATTTCCTATTTTAATGTTGACTTTATGGATAGCCTCATATTTTTCTCAGCTCGTGCGAAAGTATCATTAGGTGCCAAACAGAACAAACCTGTGACACCAAATAGGTATTTCTGTTATTTCTAGGTAGACAGAAACCAGTGATATGACCGTAAGGATTAGTTGGAGATACTCTGAGAAGAGCCTGGTCAGCAAATCCAAGATATTGTGTATCATCTGCTGAAATCAGATGTTAAAGAAGTCTAACTTGAAAAAAAAAAAAAAAAAAAACAGCAACAGAAAAACTTCATCAGCGTGCCAGCAGGCCTACTCTTTCTTAACTGATTTTCCCCTTGACTACCAAATACCAAAAAATACCCAGAGTGTGTAGGGAGATGTCTAAGACAATAGGAAATGATCAAGTGTGAGAACATCTTCAATTTCACAGTATCACAGTATCACAGATTTCTAGGTTGGAAGAGACCTCAAGATCATCGAGTCCAACCTCCGACCTAACACTAAGTACTCCACTAAACCATATCACTAAGCTCTACATCTAAACGTCTTTTAAAGACCTCCAGGGATGGTGACTCCACCACCTCCCTGGGCAGCCCATTCCAATGCTTAATAACCCTTTCGGTAAAGAAGTACTTCCTAACATCCAACCTAAAACTCCCCTGTCGCAACTTTCGCCCATTCCCCCTCGTCCTGTCACCAGGCACGTAGGAGAACAGACCAACCCCCACGTCTTTACAGCCTCCTTTAAGGTAACTGTAGAGAGCGATAAGGTCGCCCCTGAGCCTCCTCTTCTCCAGGCTGAACAAGCCCAGCTCCCTCAGCCGCTCCTCGTAAGACTTGTTCTCCAGACCCCTCACCAGCTTGGTCGCCCTTCTCTGGACTCGCTCGAGCACGTCCATGTCCTTCCTGTAGCGAGGGGCCCAAATTTCACCTCTCTGTTCAGACTAAGTATTTTATTAAGCTGAATGACAATTTGTCCCTCTGCTCAAGATACTCATCTCAAACAACGGGAGGAAGGGTTAATATTTTCTCTCTCAGAAGAAAATAAGCTTTTTCTCTTTCTATACAATAGCTCAATACCTTTGGAGATCTAGTTCCAATTTCTGGTCATAATCAAAGGCTTGCAACTTGAGTCACCAATCTTGCAGGAAAGTAATAAAATGAGGAGACTATAGCACATATTGAAATGTGTGTCAATAAGTAAGATACCTCTATTTGTCTTACTAGAATATCTTTAAAGTCCCTTACAACCTGAACCATTCTATGGGGAACAATTAAATATTCATAGAACTCATTTCAAAGGTTTTTCTTTGCCATAATAGGATGAATAAAGATGAATGTCAGCCATTTAAGACTCTTCCACAGTTGAGTTTCAGCTGAAATACTATATCTGCTTTAGTCTATGCTTTTTTTAAGGAGGATGTGAAGATACTAGAGAGACTGAGAACAATCAGACTTTTAGAAAATATGGACTACGGGGAGATGATAAACAAACTGAGGTTATTTACATCAGAAAAAAAAATGAACTAAAGGTAAAAGTGAAAACAGTCTTCAAATATGTTACAAGTATCAAAAGTAAATTATTTCACATGGGGGAATTCATTTCCCTTTGAATAGAACATGTAGTTTGGAAATTTTCAGAAGACTTATGTGAGATGTGGAAGGATGAGAATCCGCTTCAGCTTCACACGCTTGCATTTAAGTGTTCATAATATTCAGTTATTCAGTGGAAATTAGAGAACTGTTCAGCTTAGACAAAATCTAATACTTGCACTTGGTTGCCTGAATGAATTCCTGGTCTCCACTGTCTCTTCTGACTAGATTTTCACTGAGTATAACAGGAGCTCATCTCAGATGCAGATGTCTCCTTTGTGTATACCTAAATTTATATCTGAAACTCAAACTGAATCTTGCCTTAGGAACAACTCTGCAAGTGAGGATGGCAAAGTTCTAGAGTAGATTGTCTATGTATGTTGTCTCAGCCAGTAACGGTTGAGAGTGGTTTATACAGAGTTGATCTTTCCTTGGGGCAAAGGCAAAGCTGTTCTGTAAAGCAGAATAGCCTAGCTCAATAAAACTTGAAATTATAGTTTTTGTACTGCTGCTAAACACTGCCTACAGCAAGCTCTGCTCACTGCTTCTTCTCTGGGGAGCCACACAGCATGTGGCAGAAATCAGAATTTTCTCCCTGTGCATGCCCAAGTAGGCATAAATGCAGATGACACTACGTCTCCATTCCTGAGATTGATTGTATTAACTAGGCAACTACACTCTTGTAAAGTAAAGAATTAGCTGAGGTTTCTTCCTACACTTGTCTCTGAAGGGCAGCAACAACACTATGTGCAAATCTATTTGAGCAGAGTACAATTCCCAAAGCAGGAAAGCCTTAAATTAACTCCTTGTTACAGGTGCTAGAAGCAAAAGGTTGTGGATGTTGATGGGGTTGATTTAATTAATTTATCCACTACAGTTATGTAATTTCTACATTTCATACATCCTCGTATTATTGTTTACATTTTCCATCCATATGCAACCTGCTGTCAATATTATGTTTTATACATCTATTTCCTTGCTCAAACACAAATGATAGAATTTCGTTTTCAGGATTTTCAGTCTAAAATCATTTATGTCACTGTGGAGGACCACAGTTCAATTCCCAGAAAAGAGTAAAATGGCAGACAGTATTTTGAAATGTGAATTTCACCTCATCTAACTTGAAGAAATTAAACTAAGAAATCCATTTGCCTTCACCTGTCGTCAGTCAACAGAGATACATATCTCAGGCATCTATATTGAATGTGTAAGTTGTAGGATGAATGTTACCAACACTTATTTCTGCAAGGGAAACAACAAGCTTGGTAAATATAGGAGAGAGATTTTCACTGAGAATTTTCCGGTGCATGCACCTAATGTACAGTCACAAATCAAAAAATTGCCAATGCGTTTGGTGAAAACATCTTCTCTGATGCAGTAACTGTTGAGTGCTAGAAGAGTTCAGACATTTTTGCTCTGACCATGAATGCCAAGTTCTCTGCTTGTGCTCTGCTAACCTGTGGTAAAATAACTAAAGACAGAGGACAGAATTATACACACACATCTGTACATTATCTTGTCTTAATTATGTTTGTGAATTCAGTCTTTTCATATATTTATCTCATTACTGACTACATGCCAAACAGGAGTGTAACCTCCCACTATGGATAGGTGTTGAGTCATAAAAGTGTCTGTACAAACACTGGCATTGATACTATCTTTTATTCTGTACAAATATACTGCACCACATTTTATAAAAAAATCCAAATAGTAGCAAATTATTTTCCTGTGCTAGCTTCCTTTTCAACTGACTGAACAGATTTTAATTAATCTTTCAGAAAATAATTTGGCTAAAGATAATATATTTTCCTTGGTTAGCTTTCAAAATATACTATCAGTTACATATGAAAGTACACCAAAGTATAGTTTATTAACTCTTTCTATGAAGACTAACTGTAGTTCAGCAAAGTATATCCTATTGTTTTTACTTCTAAGCTGCTATTTGCAAAATTGTGGGTAAGTGGACTAAAATATCATTTTAAATATTGTAGTTAAGTTTCTGAAATAGTAACTTAAACAGCTGTCAAAACATTTACTAAAAAAAAAAAAAAGTTAAAATGTTGAGGTACTTTTCTTATATTCTCTTGATTCAAATAAAATATCTCTATTAAAATTTTCCTTTCCATTCTTTATTTCTTTATTTTGAAAAGTTAATGGATATAATGAATGAAGAAAAAAAGCATATAGAAACAGGTGAATTTTCAACAGTATTCTGTTAATAAATACATTTGTGTTACTGAAAACTCAAGTTGTTATAGCAATAGCAATATAGAAAATTGTCCATATGCCTAAAAATAATTATAATAATAATAATTAAAAAAATTTCTCTTAAGACTGATGCAAGAGTAAGGCAAGGCAAGGCAAGGCAAAGGAAAGGAAAAAGGGAAAGGAAAGGAAAAAGGGAAAGGAAAGGAAAAAGGGAAAGGAAAGGAAAAAGGGAAAGGAAAGGAAAAAGGGAAAGGAAAGGAAAAAGGAAAGGAAAGGAAAAAGGGAAAGGAAAGGAAAGGAAAGGAAAGGAAAGGAAAGGAAAGGAAAGGAAAGGAAAGGAAAGGAAAGGAAAGGAAAGGAAAGGAAAGGAAAGGAAAGGAAAGGAAAGGAAAGGAAAGGAAAGGAAAGGAAAGGAAAGGAAAGGAAAGGAAAGGAAAAGGAAAGGAAAGGAAAGGAAAGGAAAGGAAAGGAAAGGAAAGGAAAGGAAAGGAAAAAGGAAAGGAAAGGAAAGGAAAGGAAAGGAAAGGAAAGGAAAGGAAAGGAAAGGAAAGGAAAGGAAAGGAAAGGAAAGGAAAGGAAAGGAAAGGAAAGGAAAGGAAAGGAAAGGAAAGGAAAGGAAAGGAAAGGAAAGGAAAGGAAAGGAAAGGAAAGGAAAGGAAAGGAAAGGAAAGGAAAGGAAAGGAAAGGAAAGGAAAGGAAAGGAAAAGGAAAGGAAAGGAAAGGAAAGGAAAGGAAAGGAAAGGAAAGGAAAGGAAAGGAAAGGAAAGGAAAGGAAAGGAAAGGAAAGGAAAGGAAAGGAAAGGAAAGGAAAGGAAAGGAAAGGAAAGGAAAGGAAAGGAAAGGAAAGGAAAGGAAAGGAAAGGAAAGGAAAGGAAAGGAAAGGAAAGGAAAGGAAAGGAAAGGAAAGGAAAGGAAAGGAAAGGAAAGGAAAGGAAAGGAAAGGAAAGGAAAGGAAAGGAAAGGAAAGGAAAGGAAAGGAAAGGAAAGGAAAGGAAAGGAAAGGAAAGGAAAGGAAAGGAAAGGAAAAGGAAAGGAAAGGAAAGGAAAAAGAAAAGAAAAGAAAAGAAAAGAAAAGAAAAGAAAAGAAAAGAAAAGAAAAGAAAAGAAAAGAAAAGAAAAGAAAAGAAAAGAAAAAGAAAAGAAAAGAAAAGAAAAGAAAAGAAAAGAAAAGAAAAGAAAAGAAAAGAAGAAAAGAAAAGAAAAAAATAAAAAAGGAAAAAAAGGGGAAAAAAAGAAAAAAAAAAAGAAAAGAAAAAATAAATAATGGCCTCAACATGTAGTGTGTAATTGCTGGTACTATGATTGGGCTCTGAGTCACCAATTAGCAGTGGATTTTTTTATTTATTTATTTTTTTAATAGGCATGGTCTATCAGCTGGGCAGTAAACAAGACCCTGCCATCTCTGTCTACTGTCCAATCTAGTTAAATCATTTTTTAGAAACAACCTGGCCTGAAGGTCAGGCAGGAGACTCATTCCAAGACTTTAAGTGGGCTAATTGAAGCTAACTCTGAAGAAGAAAGATCCTCTGTTAATTTGGTGTGTATGGGTGAGTGCACATCAATACCACAAAGGGCTCCATTATTGCTGTATCAAAGTAAATAGCTGAAAAAAGTGAGTCAGGGAGATGAATGATGAGTTAAGTGTTAAGCAGACACTGAGTGCAAATGGTAAGTAGCACAGAGTTGCTCTTAGAAGGAATGTGGCATCTGTTAACTTCTTAATTTCCTCTGTGTTAGATCTGTTTTTCTGCATGTTTCTTACTACATGATTCAAGGAGATTTTGCTAAGACCTTTAATATGCTAATTCTGTTTGTGGGGGTTGGGGCAGGTTTTCCCACATTAAAATACATCTTAAATAGTACTTTGGCATTTGATAAATTCATTGCCAGAAGATAACATGCATTTAACATTGATTGGACCAGGCCCAGCTTAAGTTCTGAATCCTGTTCATAGGCCAAGATGGGACTAGCAAGGACAGTGACTTCACGAGGGCTTTAGAAAGTTCCAAGTCCCAGCAAAAAGGAGTACCTCATCTTCTACCACAATACTGTTGTCCACCACCTTTATGACTAGGTGAAATGTGGAGGAGAACATTTTTGTCCATAAAGTGTAGGAATTGCAGTCATTCCTGATGTGGTATTGCTTTTTTCTCATGCTCAGCAATGAAGGGCCATGAACAATCAAGCCCTTTGCACTTTTCTAGATCAGAAATTGAAGCTAATAAAAACTGAAGCTGGACATTTTCTAGGAGTCTACTATGGCCAAGATAAAACATATCAATATGATTAAGGCAAAAATCTACAGAGTCCATCCAAAGTTTTCACATGTTGTCACGTATTAGAGCATGTGCCCTACCATACTTAAACACTGTCCAGATCAGCTACTAAAGCTAGATATTCTGTGTTCATACATGAGGGTAATCAACACTAAAAATTCTAAAGGAGCTGACTTAAAAAAAAAAAAAAAAAGGCAAAATAATTATCTTTCAGCAGGTGAAGAGAATACACCTTCCTTTGAGAATATAATTTATATTTAGTTGACAAAAAGGTAGATCTCACGTGTCTGGATTTTCATAAAACATGTAATACAAGACCTGAAAATCACTAGTTAAATAGAAGAGTGCAAGAAACACAAACTGATTAGAAGAGTAGGATAAAGGGATTTCTGTGAAAGAAATGTAGAGTGAGTTAAGGGTAGGATACAGGGACACTATTTATAAGAACTGAAATGGAACAGTTATCGATGGAAGTCTTAAAAGACTATGTCTAGGAGTTAGCATACTTAATTTTATTAGTATTTATCTTTGCAGAAAAAGGAAAATGTACTTATGAAATATGTTGATAACCTACAAAGTAATTAGAGAAGGCAGTTAGGTATAACCCAGAGAGAAATCTGATGTTGAGAACTAATATAATAAAAATGTGAGGAACACTCTTGTGTGCATTTAGGGACGAGAGATAAAACTTCTGCATTAAGCAGGGAATTCAGTCAGTGCAACAGCAGAAGAGAAAACAGACCTGAGTGCATGAATTAATCCCTGAAAGCACCCATAAAAAATAATAATAATAATAAAGGTGCTATGATGCATCATGCACAGTATTTCTAGACATAGTATGAAAACATTAATGGAATTTTACAAGGCATGGTTAAAAAAATAATCTAGCAAGTGTTATTCTACACTTTGATGTGTTATTCTACTCATTTGATCACAAATATTGAAGAAACACTCACACAAATAAAAGTGATAAAGAGATCAAACAAAGAATGAAATGCCTATCATACATGAAAGACTAAAAGAGCTTGGCTTGTTGAGTCTAGGCAAATAAAGGGGTTGTGACTATCGTCTTCAAGCAGTCAGGATGTGCAGTGAGGGTTAAAGCAGAAGGAAAGTCTGAAAGAGAATGTTGAATGAGACAGTAAGTTTTAAGAACTAAACAAAGAAAGATTATACAAACAATACAAGCAATACAAGCAAATTATTATACAGATTTAAAGTTTTAATTTAATCACTGTTTCAGTAACTTCTTGAAAAATATTTTGAAATATTTCTTAGAAAACATGAAAACAGTATAAAAACCCCAAAGGTGAGCCTTTTCAAGTAATTTGAAATTCTGATTTATGGATGTGTGAGTCTGATCTTTAAATCTTGCACTTAAGATAAAAGTAAAGAGTTATCAAAAGTGTCTGTTAACAGAAAAAGCAGTCGCAGAGATACAGTAACCCTTAGGGGACAGATGCTGAAAGTGAAGAGAGAGAGATCACAACATGTAATACTTTACATATCTTAAGCAGTAATCTACAAATTACAGCTAGATGCACTGATATAGTGTGAAAGTTTCCAGGCAGCTTACAGGTATATCAGAGTTCTGTTCACATAGTTTTTAGTAAGTCTCTGAAATTGCTTCAGTATGAGAAAGTGAATCTATGATAGTTGGTGGTTTGTTTGTTTGTTTGTTTTTGTGTTGTTTTGTTGTTTTTTGTTTGTTTGTTTGTTTCGTATTAGAAGAATCACTGAATCACAGGATTTAAATTGCTGTTTGGAAGAAAACTCAGAAGGTCTCCAGTCTAGCCACATACTCAAAGCAAATTTAGCTGTGAAATCAGACCAGATTGCTCAAAGATTTATCCAAGTTCATCATGGAAAATCTCCGGGGATGGAAACTGCACAACCTCTTTTGGCAACCTGCCCTACTTTCCTTGTGGTGAGAGTTTCTCCTTTCCAGTCTGAAATATTCTTGTTTCAGTTTATGCCTGATGCCTCTTGTCTCCCACCAGAGACAGCCTGCCTTTGTCTGCTCAGTCACCTTCCCTTAGGTACTGGGGGCTGCCGTTAGGCTCCTCTGAAGACATCTCCACTCCAGGCAGAATAAGCCCAGTTCCCTCAGCCCCTTCTCACAAGGAAAATGCTCCAGCTCTCCTGACCATCTTCACCAAACCTTCACTAAGCTCACTCCAGTTTATCTGGAGGCCTGAAATGGGATGAGTAGTCTAAATATGGTCTAACAAATGCTGTACAGAGGGGGATCATCACTTGCCCCAGTATACTGTCTGTGCTCCTGCTAATGCAGCCCAGGACAGTTTTGGCTTCTGTGAACAAATATACATATATATTTGTGTGTATATATATATATATGTGTATATATATATATATACATATATATACAAATATATGTTTGTATATTTGTTCACAGAAGCCAAAATACACATATATGCCAAAATATACATATTTAAAGCCAAAATATACATATTTGTTCACAAATAATAATAATAATATATTAAAATATATAAGTATATAAAAATATTTTTGCATCTGTTTGCAAATATATGTAATTTAACAAAAAAATAAAATAAAATTTGAAAACTCCCACATAAGGAAGAACTGCATCATGGGTCTAATTTTCTGATCTGACGTTAAGCTTCAGACTTCAGAAGTATAGTTGTTCCTAAAAAAAAAAAAAAAAAAAAAAAAGAAGTCTAACAGTGGAGATTTTTCAGTTTAGGTCCAAAATTTTAGTCTATTTCAAATTCAAGCTGAGTTTACAATAATGCTGGCACAGAAGTAAGCTGATTAAAAAATGTGGGTCCAACTCTTTCACTGAAGCACAGAATAACACTAAAGGATAAGAAAGAATTATATTAGATCTTTTTATTTAGATTAAAAAGAAACATGACAGAAAGGGAGAAATATAGGAATTATCCAGACTTCATTTTGCATAAAGATAGCAATATCTGAACAAGGTGACATCTGGATAAGTTTGGCTATGCCATATTCAGCAGATGTTAAATTAAAAGGTATTCTGAGAGAAAAGAGCAGGTTTGAGATCTGCTCATAAAGGTCAAGCTGGTGTAATCACTGACAATTTGATCTATTGTTAGGTATAACTGTGAAAGCTGGATCCTCAAGGCAGCAAATGTGAAGTCATCAGGTCCTTTGAGATGCTGTGTGGCTGATATACATTGAAGACATAAGAGCAAGAAAGAAGACAAATGACTGTATATTGCAGCAGTGCAGAAAGAACCATTTACTACTCCCAGAACATCAAGGAGCGCAAGCTGAAATATTTCAGGGACATACCAAGGAGAGATGGAGATCGATCAGCAAAAACAATAGTGCAAAGCAGAACCGCAAGCAAAAATGGAAGCATGGATTTGGTCAGCAACAAAACAGAAGGGAAATTTCCACAAGTAATGAGGGGATGCCAGGTCTTGTGAATCATGATGCAAAGGGCCACTGACCTCCAAATTTAAGGCAGAGCTTGATAATGATGGATATAGGTAATTTATCAAACAATAATGTCAGCTGGTAAGCAGCCTAGTTAAAAGACACATGAAATGTAGCCTAATGTTTCTGACCCCTCAAGCACCATACAAATAAGATGATGCTTTTTTTTTTTTTTGTAATAGAAGCTGTATATAACATATATCAAAATTCTCCTTCATATGAATTCACAAAATGTATCTATCATTCCTTATATATAAACAGACATCATAAAGATTCCTGTACTATGACAACTAAAAAATTACATAAATTGGCTGAGAAATCTTTGGAAATTCATGTCACACTTTAAATATTCTCAGCATGAATAATTCATCTGGCATTTAATGTTATACCATTATTGCAATAAACACTTTTTGGAAGGCAATCTATTGTTACGTGTTCTATATGGTTTTCCTCAATATTAATAAGATATGCCATTATTTGTGAAATCCTCATGAGCTCTTTAAAGACATTTTTTTCAAGCACATATGTTGTTTGTCTGTTTGTTTCTTTGTTTTTACTTCAGGAGCATGGCAACACTGAGACATGCTGCAAGAATCCTTTGTGATATGGAGAAAAGTACAGTGATGAAAAGGGGGAAAGAAAACAAGGAAATCTTGTACTTGTGTACAGATAGATTTTCTACAGATCTATCTGTACCTGAATCAGAAGTACAACCATACAGTATCTATAGAATGAAACCCAAGTATTGCTGACACTTTGGAAATCACTGTTTCACAAGGCTCTCTCAATGTAAAGGAGACTATGAGAGGTACTCAGTGAAGTGTCTCCTAAAAAGAAATACTTTGCTCCGAGCCTGGTGTCACCGACAGAACTTTGGGTTATTTGATCATGAGCCGTTTTACATGACACCAGGCCTGCTGTCAACAAATAGAGTTCACTTGTCTCTAAAAGGGGAAAAAAAAAATCCTTGCTCAGGATTTAGCAGGGCTCATTGATAAGGCTTTAAACTAGATTTGAAGGAGGAAAGGGATATTGAAGGGTCAGAAATCACAAAAGTGCCTGGGAATGATCATGCAGGAATTAGGGCTTCTTCCCCCAAAAGGTGACAGGTTCACTAGCCCAGCTGAGCGCAGCTACACCAATGCATGCACCATGGGCAACAGACAGGAGGAGCTGGAAGCTATTGTGCAGCAGGGAAACTATGACATACTTGCCTTCACAGAAACATGTTGGGATGGCTTGCACAACTATAGTGCTACAATGGATGGCTACAAACTCTTCAGAAGGGATAGGCTAGAAAGGAGAGTCAGGGAGGTAGCCCTGTATGGTAGGGAGTGTTTGGATTGTCTGAAGCTGGTGCTGGTGATGGTGGTGGTGAGTGTTTGTGGGTAAGAATCAAAGGGAAGGCCAATGAAGCAGATGCTATGGTGGGAGTCTGCTATAGACTGCCCAACCAGGATGAAGAGGCAGATAAAATATTCTACAAGCATCAAGGAGAAGTCTCTCAATTGCTAACCCTTGTACTTCTGGAAGAATTCAGCTTACCAGATGTCTGCTAGAAATACAACACAGCAGAGAGGAAACAGTCTAGGAAGTTTCTAGAGTGTGTGGAAGATAACTTCCTGACACAGCTGGTGAGTGAGACAACTAGGGACAGTGCCCCACTGGACCTATTGCTTGTCAACAGAGAAGGACTTGTGGTTGATGTGGAGGTTGGAGGCCATCTCAGGCACAGCGATCACAAATTAATCCAGGAAGGCTGGACATTCTTCAAGAAAGAAATCCTAAAGGCACAGAAGCAGGCCATCCCCCCATGCTGAAAGATGAGAGTGCAGAAAATTGGCCTGGCTGAACAGAGAGCTGTGGCTACAGCTCAGGAGGAAAAAGAGGGTTCATGCCACTCAGGAGGACTACAAAGATGTTGTGAGGCTGTGCAGGGATAAAATTAGAAGGGCCAAAGCCCAGCTGGAGCTCAATCTGGCTGCTGCTGTCAAAGACCAAAAAAAAATGTTTTTATAAATACATAAATAAGACACGGAGGATTAAGAGAATCTCTGTGCTTTGTTGAATGTGGAGGGAAATATAGTGACAAGAGATGAGGAAAAGGCTGAGGTACTTAATGCCTTCTTTGCCTCAGTCTTTAGCAGCAAGACCAGCTGTTCTTTGGGTACTCAGCTCCCTGAGCTGGTAGATAGTGACAGGGAGCAGAATGCAGTCCTCGTCATCCACAAGAAAATGTTTAGCAACCTGCTGCTCCACTTAGATGTACACAAGTCTCTGGGGCCAGGTGGGTTCCACCCAAGGGTACCAAGGGAGCTGGTGGAGGTGCTCACCAAGCCACTCTCCATCATTTATCAGCAGTCTGGGCTGTCAGGGGAGGTCCCAGTCAACTGGGATATAACAAATATGACACCCATCTACAAGAAGGGACAGAAGGAGGATACAGGAAACTACAGGCCTGTCAGTCTGACCGCGCTGCCAGGGAAGCTTATGGAGATTATATTAAGTGCCATAACACAACAGTTACAGAACAACCAGGAGATTAGGCCCAGTTAGCATGGGTTTATCAAAGGCAGGTCCTGCTTGAGGAATCTCCTACAACAAGGTGACGTGTTCGGTGGAGGAGGAGGAGAGAAAGGCTGTGGATGTGGTCTACCTAGACTTCAGTAAGGCTTTTGACACCATTTCCCTGAGCATTTCCTGAATAAGCAGCCTGCTCAAGGCTTGGAAGGGTATATACTTCATTGGATTAAAAGCTGGCTGGGTGGCCACGCCCAAATAGCCATGGTGAAAGGAGATAAATGCAGCTGGATGCTGGTCACTAGTGGTGTCCCCCAGGGCTCAATACTGGGGCCAGTTCTCTTCAATATCTTTAACAGTGATCTGGATGAAGGGATCGAGTGCACCCTGAGTAAGTTTGCAGACAACACCAAGTTAGGGGCAAGTGTTGATCTGTTCAAGGGCAGGAGGGCTCTGCAGAGGGATCTGGATAGGCTGAAACAATGGGCCGAGGCCAACTGTATGAGATTTAACAAGGCAAAGTGCCAGGTCCTGCACCTGGGGCACAACAACCCCATGTAGCACTACAGGCTGGGGGAAGAGTGGCTGAGAAGCTGCTCAGGGTCCTGGAAGTAATGGTTGACAGCTGGCTGAACATAAGCCTGCAGTGTGCTCAGGTGGCCAAGAAGGCCAACAGCATCCTGGCTTGTGTTAGAAACAGTGTGGCCAGCAGGACTAGGGAAGTGATTGTCCCTCTGTACTGGGTTCTGGTGAGGCCACACCTCAAATATTGTGTTCAGGTTTGGGTTCCTCACTACAAAAAGGACATTGAGATGTTAGAATGTTTCCAAAGAAGAGCAATGAAGCTGGTGAAGGGTCTAGAGAACAAGTCTTACGAGTGGCTGAGGGAGCTGGGGTTTTTTAGCTTGGAGAAAAGGAGGCTCAGGGGAGACTTCATCATGCCCTACAGTTAGTTACCTTAAAGGAGAGTATAGCAAGGTGGGAATCAGTCTCTTCTCCCAAGCACTAAGTGATAAGGAAATGGCCTTAATTTACACCAAGGGAGGTTTAGATTGTATATTAGGAATAATTTCTTCACTGAAAGGGTTGTGAAGTATTGAAACAGGCTGCCTGGGGAAGTAGTTGAGTCACCATCCCTGGAGGTCTTCAGAAAATGTGTAGATGTTGCACTTAGTGACATGGTTTAATGGTGGACTTGTCAGTACTAGGTTAAAGGTTGGACTGGGTGATCTTGTAGGTCTTTTCCAACCTAAATTATTCTATGATTCTATGAATCTAAAACATAATGAGCTTCATTTAAAATAAAAACAAAAGCAAAGTAAAAAATACACATGCAGTTGATTACTTACAGAATATATATATATATACATATATATATGTTATTATCAAGCTTAATAATCTTTGAAAAAGCTTTTATATCTGGCTAGTATTTCTCCACCTACAACCTGGCATTTCAGATCTGTAAATTAGTATTACCTTTATGAAGAAACTAAACTTTTTCCATCTGATATGCCTATTGCTGTGTCTTAAATAGGAAAATCATCTGCAGATGGGCTAGTTCCTCTTTACACCTAAAAAAGACAAATTACGGTTACAAAAACTGCTGATGTTCCCAAGTATTGTATATCTGCAGCTTTGAGTTACTGATGTATATGACTTTAGTTAAAAGCAACCTGAATGTGAGAGCATAAGTTTCAGATCAGTGCATTAGCTGCATCAAGTTAATTTCTCTATGTGTGTTGCACTTGACAAATTACAGCTTCTAAATCTGAATGAACCTCTCTGTCTATATGTCATGACTCCTTGAAAAGCAAAATATATTACTTCAAAGATTTTTGTGCGGTTATAGATCAAAAATAAATAACACTATCTCATTTAGTTAAATAAAGTGAGTGTCTATATAAATCAAGAGTCCTGCTTTCAGGAGACAAGCTGGCAAGGCATATATAGTCCTTTATGATCAGAGTTCGTAAGTTCATGCACTTAAAATAAGCATGTCTTGGAAAATACTTAAAAGTCAAAGTACTATGTATTCTGTCTGGAAAATGTTTGATATAACAGGAACTTGTCAATAAGCAGCAAATCAATTTTTTGAACAGGTGAAACAATGCACAGTGTTGATGGCAAGAAGACAATCACAGAAATTTTCTATGCTCAGTTCTAGCTGGCACACTGTAATTCTCCCAACTCTCAGTACATAAGACAGTTTTAGCTTTCAGAGCACTTATTGCCCATTCAGACCCAACAGCATATTTTAAAGTCACATTACAAAATAAACCATAGGGGGATTTGTTCTGTTTAAGGAGGAATCTGTAACTAACAGAGAATTCTTGGGAGACAAACAGCTATATTGTCGTGCCTTGCACCACTTCACTGTCAGCATCACTGATCAGATTTAAAAACAAAAAAAAGTACAACAAGGGTAGTTCTAGTTACTGTAACAGCTGGGAAACATAATAAAGAGTGGATAGGGTGGAGCAGTGTTAGTTTATGTGGATGAATGGCTTGCAATAACCTTTGACATGCATTTCCATATTTTTCATTTCCACATCTCTAATTTTCTATTTTTTTCTGCATTGACTGACATTGTTTTTAATGTAATTTTAACTCAAAATTAGCTATGTAGATACATAATTACTGTCAGCCTAATCGCATAATTAGGGCACATATATTTACATAATTGCAATACTTTATTAGAAAGTGTACTTACACTGTTAATGGAATTATGTTTAATAACATCCTCAATGTCCCCACGAAACTTGGAAAAAAGACATATAAAAAAACTACATAAGGTGTTAAAGTTTGCTACCTTAGCCCTCCCTCCAAGTGTTAAATCACTGAGTAATTCATTTCAGAATCATAAATAGAGATGGGACAAGAATGATACCATTTTTTGAAGTCCAGGCCTGAACTGTGGGAGTTTGAGATAAAAATAACTTAAAACCATCTATTTATTTTATTGGGGATTACTCTTTTGATGTGGAAGAAGAACAGTAATCACTCTTTATATATAGTCTTAGAAGATCCTGCCCTTAGTATCTCAACACAAGCCAATAAGACAAATTGAACTCTGAAAAGACCTCCTAAGTAGAAGAATCTAATAAACCCAGGAATGCTCTGATGGATTATATTGATTGTACTTTATTTGAAAGAAGAAGCTAAAATCCTATTGGAAGCCCTGTAGTCAACTCAGTCTTTCCTTCAGTGTTAATAAATATTTGACTTCTCAACTCTAGATACTTTTATAGTAGTTTCATTTTTCTGTTGACTTCACAGGCAAATAAAGTAACCTTTGACTTTTAGCATTGATTGGTCAAAGAGTCACACTAAAGCTGTATTTCTGTCCCCTCCCTCTATATTTTTTCCAAAACCAAAATTATATTAAATGTAGAACAATCCTGATTTTCAAAGAATATATTTGAAAAGAAGATAAACATTTTTTCCTTTTTTGGGGGACGGGGAGGGAAGACGTTGCTGCTGAAGTAAATTTAGCATAACAAGGCATATGACAAAGGTAATATTTTCTGTTCAAGTATACATACACAAATATTAATTATATTCATAGTTCTGTGATTTATCCTTAAATTTAAAATATTAATTTAAAAGAGATATTATTGTACTAAGTATTTGGATGCAATCAAAATGTTCTCAGGACAGCATGTTGGGCTGAAGACACATAAAATATTGTCCTATATGATAGTACTTTTTATATTTAAATCTGTCACAAATATTAAATGTTGCAATTTTCCAGCAAGTATGATTACTGTGATCTGTTCACTGAAGTAACTATCTGTGCATATCTAAGAATAGTTTATAATGGAGAATTTTGTCTTCAATGAATTCTATAATTTGACCAGTCCTTATCTGAAGGATTCTCACCTTACCCTGTAAGCAAAAAGATGATCCATTACAGCCATTTTTGCTTTCTTATGCAACTGGCAGAATTGCTGAAGCTATGTTTCAGATCTGGAGTAGAGAAAAAGACATTTCCTAAGAATATCATCCCATCAATAGGATGTTCTTTTCTCCAACTCATGAGGAGGGAGAACAGATCTTTTTTTTTTTTTGAGTTTGCAGGGATGAAGATCTGCAGACTTATATTCCCTGAGAGACATAAAAAAGAGGTCACAGTAAAAGCTGGAGGAAGTCATACCACATTAGATATACATGCTGTAAATGGCTGCTGAAATTGCACATGTATAAGTAGTGGTAGGCCGGCAAATGTATATATGAGATTGCAGTTTGATTATTATTTTTTTAGGTCATGTAGAACACAGGACAGGACATTTACTAATGCAAATATATATTTAGCAGATGAAATTAGCCAGCAGTAAAATTCAGGCCTAAGTAATACTTATTTTGATTACTTGTGCACACTTGCACCCAAATCACCCAAGCTGTGATTTGAACTTTGCCTCTGGCAAGGTGTACTATTAGATTTGTAGCACAAAATTGAGATGTTTTGAAGACTGCCAATGACTTCAGCAACTACTATGCAAGTGGTGGCAAGAGATAGGAGCAGAAGGTGACCACAGCACAGGCCATGTGATGCCTTCCCAAACCAGTGTGCACTCCCACAGGATGTGGGCAGGGACAGGCTGGTGCCAGCAACAGATCCTGTGAACAGTCCCAGACAAGGAGAGATGGTGAGGCAGGTTCTTAGTCCAGCTGAGGAGCCCAGGCAGGAACAGCAGGAAACAGAGACTGGAGGTAAGGCTGCCCATAACACTAGTCTGAGATCCATCCAGGGCAACCCCTAACATAGGTCCAAGGTCCATCCTTGGAGAGGGCTAGAGAGAAGAGTGGAGATAAGGCCACCTACATCATCATCCTGGGGACCATCCACAGAGACCAGTCAGTATGTCAGGATAACAGGGACAGAGCTAAACAAAGGGGGCCCATAGCAGAGCTCAGTTTTTACATTACGATTACTCTCCCTTTTAAAAAGTAGTCTGCTTATGATATTGTTTAGTCCAGGATCTAAATTAGGAGCTACATTTACTATAATCTATTGACATTATTTTCACTAAATAAGGCTACTATTCAAGTAGTACATTTGCTGCCCCATTTAAAAAAAAAAAAAAGTTAAACAACTGCACTTGAAGCAATTACCACTAAATAAATACTATTTAAAGTACAAGTGTGTTGAAGTGATAATTCAGCTGAAAAAATCAGAAGTAGCCTCTACTGTAATGCAGAAGGAACACCTTTGCCCAGTAGCCTCCAGCTACTCACAAAGCACTCCTAGGCTTCTTCTCTAAGATTGTACAATCTTGCTGAAGAATAATGTCAAAAAAAAATTCTTCAGTTGGCCTCAGCAGCAGTCATGGGCATGATACTGTGTTTCTAATACAATAAACATTTGTTATCTTGGTGTATGAATGAACGCAGTTCTGGTAAAATATGTCCTGCACCATACCTGTAAGCATTTTTTGGCTCATTTGGAACAAACACACATTCAGGCAAAATTAGGAATATGAAGGATAAATAGATCCCAGTGATCACTGGTTCAACTAGCAGAGATCCTAAGCACTCACTTTTTCCCAGTTGAAATGAAGCTGAAATCAGGTAACTTTGAGTCCCATTTCTTTAAATAAATGTGATATGAAGAACAAGAAAAGTGCTACACCAAAAATAGACCTGGAAAACTAGGACTGTCCAGTTTTAGGATGTTTATCTACATAGCCATTGCAGGTGTCATTATACAGACTGCCAGGAAAAAATACCAATATGTTATTCAGTCAGAACCATTTAAGAAATAAACATACCACTTTCATTATATATAATATTTTCTCTTATACTTCATCATACTTAATTGTTTAACCCCGTGTCAAAAATAAACTTGTATATCAAAAGTGTCAGTATACAAATTTTTATCCACAAGCTACAGGCTCACCATAGTTTTGTTATTTTTTGGTCATGGTCAGCGTTCCAAATTATAATTGATATTATTATTTGGATGCACCAAATTTTACTTTAATGTATCATATATCATTCAATAAGAAGTCAGTGAGGCAGAAGCTATTTATATAATAACTGCAAAATTGTACTGACTTTTTAAGGAGCAGTGTTGAACATAACTAGCCACATCACAAGTAGAATATGGATGTTTCTGGGTGGAAAAAAAAATTAACTTGTTCAACATATGTCTATTGTGCTGAGAAGGGGAGGTCCTGCTCAACTGGAAATAAAATCATGATTTCTTGTTAGAATATTAAGTAGTTAAGAGTAGCTTAAGGTTTGATTTGAAGTCATCACAAAATTTTTCTAGACTCAGGCAAAATGTAAATGCCTAAAACTCAGAGACAGAGGATTAAGAATTATTCCTTTCTTATGTTCTCTAATGCTGGAGGCAACTAGCACCTCAATTTTGAAAAACAACAAAAAATCTGCTTAGCCACAAATGGATAGAGACATATAGGCTGAGTACCTAGCCCATGTTTAATCTTTGCTGCAGTTCAGAATGAGAAAACACTTCCAACTTTAACCCTAAATCACATGTAATGCACATATTCTATGATTCTATGATCAGAACAAATTTGCTTACCCCTGTAGCAAACACTAAAGGTCTTATTATTTCAAGGACATTTCTCTAGGAAAAGTGTAGGGTGCGTATTTTTCTCATAATATCACAGTAGCTAGACCAGCTTTTGAGGAAGGGGGAAACCTGGCTGGCAGATCTTTTCAGTCTTAGCGATTCATTGCTGCAGGCACTTCAGCAAAAATTGTCTGAACAGACTGGCCTAAGAGAAGTGTTCAGCCACATACATTCTATATATTGTATTGAAGCTGGTCACTGTAAAAAGGAAAGCCTGGCTGTAATTTTGTGAGAAGGGCAATCCGACTTCACTGGACAAAGTGAAAAACTTCAACTCATGGAGAGGCAATAAAGTAACTTATACCAACAACATGTAGCTTTTCACAAGCCATCAAAAACTGTCAGTCAAACGTTAACATAAATGATGTAGCTTCTCTAACCCTCTAATCTCCATTCTGTCTTCACAAGGTAGTACTGCTGTCTTACAGTAATTATGGAAGTAAAAATACTTCCAAATTATAGCAATGTGTAACAAGGGGAGATCTGCAAGGCAACATCAGCCAGAGAGCATAACATTCCAACTGCAATAATTGGGTCATTGGGTCAGCAGTAGCTGAGAGGCCAACACTGCAATTTTAGCTCCTAAAGGCTTCTCTCATGCTCTGTCTTGAGGATGCTTTGTTATTATCATTATTTGTCTTTTTGTCAGTGCCCCCATACAAATACTCTAGGAGAGGCATCAAGCACAGGCTTTTACCATCAGGTACACTACATATTCTTCATATCATATACTCCTTATGCAATTTATGTATATCATATATATTCAATTCTAGTATTAAATTTCTTCCTTCTGGAGTTCTAACAGAGCACAGTGAAGTATAACTCTACAATGCAATTTGCAGTCGGTATTTGCAACCAACTTTTGTAAGATCAGTGTTGCATTTCAACTTCTAGAAATCAGAGGTAAGTCAGTTTATATCCATTCACAAACAGGGGACAATGTTATTAAACCCATAAAATAAAAATAAGAAGCAATGCATTCAGTTAATTCGATGGACTATTCTTCGGAGATCTGACTCATTTGAAGGAGATCCTGGTTATGTTTTAGAGCATAAATCTGTTGCTTCAGTATTCTTTCAAAAGTAGATTTAGAAGAAAAAAAAATAAAAATCTAAATAGTGTCAAATGGAAACAGAGAAATTATTCACCAACATGTAAAAGTCACAGTTGGCCAGTCTGACAGCAAACACCTAAAAAGAGTAAGACTGTCAGCCAGACAACACCATTACCATGAGATTATCAACATTTACTCCTCATTATGCCAAATTGAGTATGTGATTTACTTGAGTATTTAATTTCTTACAGTTCTTTTTTTGGTCAAAGAAAGTTGTCTCAATGTAGTACAAGTAAGGGAGGTGTTATGCAGAATTTAAAGTGTTGGATGTTGATGTACTGTGTATTCAGTAAGAATCTGTAAACAAGTTCTGAATCTGTATATTTTGGACCTACCTGTGTAGAGAGGGGAGATGAAAAACAAAATGTTATTCCTGTCCAAGAAAATACTTTTTCGTTTTTTGTCCTAACCACATTCAATTCTGACTCTTGTGTTGTCAGATTTTTTTGGCACATCTAACTCCAGATTTCTCATAGCAGAAATTTGGAAAATGTCTTAGGAATTCCTTAATCTTGTGACCTCCAGCCAAATTAAGGGAGATCGTGGGCGAAGGTACCTATGTTTATTTATATCAACTAAGTGCTAGTCCCATAATACTCAGTATCACAAATATACAGAGATAGAAAGTAGAAGAGAAAAAAACACCAGATTGTACCATGCTAATTTTGTCTAAAAGTCATCCTGGTCCTGGGAAGAAAGTGTACTTTTTATTAAATCCTAAAATTGGGGTATGTCAAATAGAGCAAATTCATCAACATTTCACATTGACCACAAAACATCCATTCAACCCTTTTCAGACTTTCTGCTGCTTGGAATACATATGAGAGAAAACTGCAAGCACTGAGTACTTCAGTTATCTAACTATTCCAGTTATCAGAAGTCTGAGAACCTTGCCATAATGAAAACTCTTTTACCTACCACCAGCACCTAGCATTGATGTTCCTGTTTTCATTATTAATCGTAATAAATTTCAATGAGCAATGAGTTATGACTCAGCATATTTCTGTTTATCTTTCATGCCAAGGCATAATTTGAGTTTTGGGCATGAACTACCCGTCTCCTTTTATCACTTGGTGTAATTATATCTTTTGAGAATCTCCCATGAGCTTCTATTTTTCACTATCACACAGAAAAAAAATAGATACACAGATTTAACTATCTTTTTCATTTTTCTGCTTACATAATTTTTTTCAGGTATCAAAACTGACTAAAAGCTAAGGCTAAGGCTTCTTTTGGATACATAAACAAGTCATCTAAATATGCAGATAGAGTAAAATAGCTTCATGCACAGCATCAATGAAGCTGTGTACTGGAAGTCTGAGGGCTGTATTATAATACAAACACTTGAAGAGATTAAAAAAAAAAAAAGTTGAAGAAATGCAGAAAATGCCTTCTAGAAAAAAGATTTAAACACCTCTGGCTTATGAAAGGAAAGGAGAGATTATTTGATTCTGGTATACCAACAAGAAAATACTGAGAACCAAAGTGTAGCAAGGTAAAGCATAATTTGCACCCCAAGGCTTGAAAGGTTAAATCACTCACTAACTAGAAATTTAGATTAGAAATTAGTTGTAATTGTTGGCATTGTTCAAAGAGCATAGTGCTAGAAAGTGTTAGTTATCTTCTCCTAAAATAAATCATGCAAGTTAGGGGCATGATTAATTTTACTTAAGCAGGCTCCTAGTGCCATTTTAAATGGTATCCTGCCTGACCTTCAGCTGCCACACGAAAAATGTGCAGGATGTGCAGATGCAGAATTGCTACAATTGCTCAGAAATCTATGAAGTCTAAAGATTACTAGCAGCCTATTCTACCTTAAATGTCTGTCTTGAATGCATGTCCACCAGTAAGAGTTGCACTTAAGGCAATCTCAAATTTCTGGGCCCCAGCACAGAAATAACTGTGAAACTGGAGGACTCAGGACATGTTGGAAACTGGAATAAGTGATTTAATATCTTGTGTAAAACTTAAGCTCTGTTAACTAGCCTAGCAATGTAATTTACATGTTTTTGTGAAACTTCTTTTTAAGTTTCTTCATTCTAGAAAAGACAGACACAATAAAATAATAAATGACATTTTAAAAATATTAAAGGGAGGTTTGATTTTGCAGTAAAGACTTTTTTCATCTAAAGCAAATAATGGAAATCTATGTGCCAAATGGGATGTTCACAACCAAGAAAATGGCAATTTTCTTCAGCTGAGCAGCAGTTATTCAAAATTACTTCAAAATAAAATAAAATCATTTTATAACATTTTATAATAGTATAAAATTTGCACATCAAAATTGATGTAACAAGTTAGCATTTCAGTTCTTTCCAGATTGAAATCAGTAATCTACAGACATTTCTTAAAATCTCATGTTTCAAACCAATTGTTGCTATACATTCTTGCTCTTCCCTCCCCGCCCCCCAAAAAAAGGTAAAATTTCACAGTTTTTTTTTCACACTGTTTTTTGAGACAGATATTCCTTTTTCATCATTTTGCTATAAATTCCAACAAACTTTTGAAAACATCTTGATTTACAGTAAGGGTCCCCAAATTAATGATTTTTTTTTATAAATTTGTTATAATTATTTACTTACACATGACATTATAAAACATTTAAAAGGCTAGAAATTATATTACTAATGCTCTTTATGAGTACGTAAATACATATGAGAACTCTGACATTGCATATCAGCTTATTATCTGCAATGTCAAATTTCACTCCGCAAACCGTTAAGGCACTCAGAATACTACTGTAAAAGATTTTCAGAAATATATTGAGTTTGCATTTCCCTGTTTCACACAAGGATAGATTTTCACTACACAAAATGAAAAAACATTTCTCCAGAAGATATATACTTAAAAATGAAGCACTCTTCCCCTAACACTGATTGCTGAAGCAGTACTCTTCCTGCTAGGAAAATTCTCTATATTTTGGTGAAATAAAATGAAACAAAAAAGCACCAATTTTAACATACAAACAATATGGAGTATTTTATGGGATTTTCTTACTCTCAAATCCAATATGGAGCTCTATACTAATACTAATACTAATACTAATTAATACTAATACTAATACTAATTTCTTTCTCTGAACTTTCCAAGCCCCAGGGAGATAAGGAGTTCAAAAGTGACATAGTCCACTGTGCCATTCTTGCAGGTCAGGCAACTAATATGAAACTAAGATGTTACAAAACACATAGTCTAGGAAGTTTATACACTTCATTACTATCCTAGCTGTATATCTGCTGAAACAAAATAATCACTACAGTTTTCTCATAGAAATGATACTTGAGTAAAAGCAAGAAGAGGCAGAATTTAAATAGGCAAATTCCACTCTCTAGCATAAAAACAAACTAATTGCAGCTTAAAGGAAAAATAAAAAAATATTTTAGGAAAATATTTTAGGTCTTAATGGGCAAATCAGGAATGGAGAATTGGTTTGGCTAGATAATTACCAAAGAAGTTACCATTAACAATAAACTTACACTACTTAAAAAGTTCTTTACATTAAAACTTTGGTGCTGTAACTTGAGATCTTTTTTTTTCCCTAAAAAAAAATAAATAAATCAGAAAGTAAAAACAGAAGGTTTACTACATAGTAAGAAACAAAAGATATTTAAATGAGGTGAGTTTAGGTTCAGTTAGGAGAGAATGTGAATTTCAAGGATATTGAAAGATTAACTACAGTGAAATCTAGATTTTAACATTATTATCATTACAGAATGATCATTAGGATCACCCAGTACATCAGATGCTATAAGAAAAAATGGTAGACCAAGTGACCATACACTCTGCAACATAAGCGAAACATATAGAATTTGGAAAATGGGAGTACAAAACAAAGCAAAGTCTGGAACGTACACAGTGTTATATTAATCTACATAGACAGTCTGAGGTATTTTGTAATAGATGTATTTACTGCAAATATATTATTTATAGGTTCCTTCACTAAATCTGTCTTAATGCGTTTGTTTGTCTTGTTTCATTTTTTATTGTAGGGGAAACAGCACAGAATCCTTCACTAAATTAATTACCTATCAGTTTTCAAAATGTAAATAGCTTTAGACAATTTTGGTATTTTATTTTAAACACTACACATGAAATTTTCATATGATCTGATAAAAACAGACTCTAATATTTTGTTCTTAGTCTTCAGTCCAACAAGAGAAGTTCCATCCCTGTCCATTAAATTTCCAACAGATGCTTAAGAATAGTGGACGTACATTTTACTTTCTCCTGCATCTATTCTACATCATTATGCAGCAGTAGTTTATGTATTGCAGTTGCTGGTGGGTGGAGCACCTAGAAATTTGACATTAGGCTGTCTGAACTGGTTGGGCACAGATTTACTTTGGAATTACATAGCATTTTACCCATCAGGACACAGTTAATGACTAACTTTGGGAACTACATGTCTTTAAAGTAAAAAGTCTGAAATAAAATAGAATGAGTGGGTTAATTTTCTGCCTACTTAAGCAGAGACTGAAAAGTTCCAGCTCCATTTTATTCATTTTAAAATTATTTTGTTTTCAAGTTTTTATACCAGCACTTAACAGAGCAAACAGAAAGACGAATAATTCTGTGCTTACTATTGATCTGAGAAATGTAGATTCAGCTCCTGCATCTTTTGAAACGTCCCTGTGACTCAGGCAGTAAAACTAAAATTTTCAGTTTTGTGTGAAATGTGAGTTTTTAACTTACACTGAAGTCTCCTAATGCTGGCCTCCAAAGCCTTTATAACCTTAGTCTTAGTTACTCACTGAACATTCCCATGTAAAGCCAGATGGCCTTTAAAAGTACAATATACAAAGCTGTCTTCATAAATAACTTCCAGTGCTTGAGCAACCTTCTTCCCTGTCGTAGAGAAAAGGAGAGGCATAACACCAGCTTCATCCATTTTAATAACTGAGCATATTTTTGCCTGTTTTATTGTAATATAAACCTAATATGGGGTTTTTGTTGTTTTTAATTATTTTTTGAACAGGTAATTTTAAAAATGTAAAACCAGTACATTAATGACAGTAATTAAACCTTAGATTCACTAAAATATATCAGTTACTGAACACTTTGTTAATTCTTCTGCACACACATCCATATATTGCTACATGGTAACTAGAGTAATTCCTCACCATACTGTAAACCAATATCTATTTTTCTTTCAATAAGTATTTTGTGTAAGATATGTACTGTAGATTTTGTTACATAGCAAAAATAGACAAAAGCCAAACCCTCCAAATTCTCTGTATTGATTATTGCTAAAAAGTGTTGTGTTAGATAAATTAAGACTGAAACGTAAGTGAAAAGATGAAAGGATAGCTGTATACTTAAGACAGGTATCTAAGACTTTGAAAGTTAACATTTAAAACCTGCAGCATGCCATGTGTGTGGGCTTGTGCAACTAACTTCAGGCCTAATTTTATGAGCAGTTGTTATCCGAACCAAAACAATTTCTCAGAGAACAAATGGCAAAGAGTGTCAGATGTTGTGCTCTTCTCAAAATGAGGGCAGTAAGCACCAAAATGTAAGGCATTAAGCATGACATCATGCTCAAGAGACCTTCTGGATCATCAACTCTAGTTATCTGCTAATAAAGGCAATCTATAACAGAATCTTTTCTATAAACCAATACAGTTTCACTTAAACAAATCAAGATTTTGCCTTCTTTCCACCAGAAGGCTGTTCAAAATTTTCGAAGCGTTCACTACTCAAAAAAAAAAAAAAAAACCTCTAGGTTTGTTCTAGTTTCCTACTTAAACTAATTTATATCCTTGTGCCAACACTAATTTAAATCAAATACATCTCCCTTCCCCCACTGATGATTAATTGTACCCTTTTCAATCTCCATTTTGCAAGACTAAGCAAGACAGCCTTCTTTTCCAGTCTCTCCTCAAAGAATAATTTCCTGACATTTAATAATATTTCTTTCCACTTGTCCCAATTTTATAATTGTATCTTTCTCAACTCTGAGCACAAAGGCTCAGAGGCCTTATGAGACAAGTACCTCCCTACCTCCACTAGAAATACTTTATTCATAATGTGCTTGGGTAGTATTTGCTCTTTTCATGACCACATATATGCACACATTTTATTCCCTGCCTTCTATAGATGAAGAGCCATTAGTTTAGCAATTTTCAGTCCCTAATACATGACCACGTTCCCTGTGATATTAATACTTTTTCCTAATAATACTCTTACTCTCAGTCGTCATGGTCATTCATTTTTCCTACCAAATTATATTCTGATCCTCACTTCTGTTAAGATCTTAGTGACCTTAGTCAGTTTTACTAGCACGTGTCTACTTCTGCCCATTTTATTTATGACAATATTAAATAAAATGGTTCAAAGACTGATATTGAGAAATTACTATGTAATGACTTCCTTCCAACTCAACAGCTTCCCTTTCAGCTTCACCCAATGTAGCCTTATTTTTTTATCGAGATCTTTATACTCATAATATTATTCATATTAATCCTCAGCTTCTGCTCTTGAACTAATAACCTTGCATGAGGCACTATACTCAAAGACTGCATTGTATTCTAGATAGATGAGATCTGCTGCAGTTCACTTGTCTGGAAAATCAGTTACCTTCTCTGAGGAAAGTATCACATTAGCCTTATACATTCTGTATTTGGTAAAGCCATGTTGTGTCTTACCTCATTTGTTATTTACTTCCTCTTCCCTAGTTCTTCATTTCTGTAATTGTTCCAAAATACTGTGTATTATTAAGGCAACATTAACCAGTCTGTAGCTGGCAAGTAACAGTTGTTTTCTTTTCTTTTCTTAAATATATGCACACCTACATACTAGATACCTTATTCCACAGATACTATAATAGATATCTTTGACAGCAAATGAGAAATTACAGGTGCCACCTTCTTTGATATTCCATCCTAGAGAGCATCCAGTTCTAGAGACAGAAGTCTGACTCTAAATCTTCTGTGTAAAATCAATAATGAAATCTGTCCTTGACCTTGGATGTTGAGCACTGTCCTCATCTCCAAAACGGGTGTGCTTCCTGTGCAACAGATTTCATCTGTCTATAAAAATTAAAATAGATAATAAAAGAGGTAATTTTATGCCCGAATACATCTCTAAAGTTTCCAAATCCCCATGTATAAATGATGTTAAAAATATTTTTAAAATTATTTAAGCTTTGGAGAAAATGCCTCAGAAGACAGAAAGAGCTGAGTCTCTGCATTATTTAAAAAAAAAAAAAAAAGACTGAGTGGACACATCTGATTACAACATTAGAGTACAGGAAAAAATCCAGACATTGAAATGCTTAAGCAAAGGGAAAAAGGGTGGTGACTTAAAGTCAAAGCAGATTAATTTAAATTAGAAACAAGATGCATATTTCTACAAATGAAGGTGGCTAATGGATGGAACAACTGCCTCAAGAGAAGCAGTGAATTTTCTCTCTCTTAATGTCATCAAATCAGAAGCCTCTTGGTATGGCAGAGCACAGCAGCCCTGGCACTAGTAGCATGCTAACATGATTATACAGCTTTGGAGACTCTAATCATGTTAGCATACTTCTAGTGCCAAATGAGTGAGTGAGTTCTATCACACATTTGGAGAGACAGCAAGAAGAGCTGGAGTGATGGACTCTCCACTAGACATACCTACCTAAAATATATAAATAAGTGCTGTGGATTGTTCAGAAGAAAGTTGTTCAGAAGAAAATTGTTCAGAAGAGACAGAGTAGAAGGAATTTCAGTGTAACTAGAATAGGGGCATTTCCCCAAAAATATTTCTAGGTAAACTCCTGAAAACTTATGCCAAAGCAGAAATTCTATTTAATTAAATATACAATAACATACTTATTAAATATACAAAAAGCTGAAAGATCAGACATTGCCAGCACTGATGGAAGAAAACAAAACAAACAAATGCAATCTTAGCTGAGTGTTTCAGAAACAAAAGAATACAGAAAAGTACAGGTATTTCAGAAATGGCATTATGAAAAATTAAATGTGCTTGAAATAAAGCATCAGAGAGCATGAAGAAAATGAAAACTCAGATCTTTATGAAAGACAGTCCTTTGTGTACCAAAAAACAGACAGTTTTTTAAAAGGCTTTAAAATCACAGTGTGTATCATCAATGTCTATCAAGAAGAATGACATTTTAGGGCACTATGTTGTCAACCTGAAAGAGGCACACCAGCATACAGATACGTGATAGAAAAAGAACCCTATCTACAGATGCATTTCAGCCCATGTGACTGCCCGTGTGCACATGAGAAGCCATACTCTTTCGGTTTTATAAGGAGACAAATGAATATCTGTCATAATCTTAACCATTTGTTATCATGATAAAATTACTGACACCCTGATATTGATGATTGCAGGCCAACGGGGAAAGAAATGGTAACTTCAGGTTATACCTACACTGACAAATTAAACAGTACCAGAGAAAACTGGAAAGTCCCAGACACTTTATCCCAAGACTTTTGGCCCATGCTGACATGAGATCACCCAAACAATTCTTGGGTACAGTTTAACAGCACAGGCCAGTTACTATTTCCAACCAGGGACCATTTTCAATAGGTAGTTTGGAGGCAGACAACCTGCTTTGGACCCACAGTGAGTCTGACCCAGACTTTCCCATGTCAGTCTATCACACTGTCTTTTCCTTAGTGGTAAAAGACTACCATCATTCCACTGCAGACAACTAAAGGCTTTGCTTAATTGCTTCTAATTCTTTTCCTGCTAATAGACAAATAGTCTTCAATATAAATATCTTTAAAACATCAAGGAAATTTTGAGTAACAGCACAGAAATAGCTGTACTCTAAAGCAAAAAGCAAAACAAATACCTACAAGTAATTGAGGACTCAGAAAACAAACTACAAGAAATGGCTACATTGTAATATAAATATGATAAATACATGTAAATTTTGTGTACTACTGCAAGAAATACTGATAAGGATGCAAGATCCAAGATATTTAAGAGACCTGCATGTATTTGAAATGGAAGAGTAATAAAAGATTATTAAACTATTAATTGCATTTTACTTATTCTAAGGGGATGTTAAATACCTGGTGTGCTCAATACCTGAATAAACGTCTTGAACACTCAAAGAAATGTACTGAGAGCAGTAACAGATTTAGTGATCATTTCAATGTTATAGTTTTGGTTCCATCTGTCTATTTTCTTCCGTATGTAGTTGTTCTTTTAGTTATTTAAAAAATACACTGAATCTCAAGTTAGTTACTTTTTAAATATATTCTGATTTTAAATATGTTAAACTTCTAATTAGATTTAATCACTTCAAACATGTACAAAATTATCCTCTCTATCTCTATTAAAGCAGCAGTGTTTCAGTGGCTATATCTTAATTGTTTGTCAATTGTTTATTCAATCAAGCACAACAGTTTTTATTTAAAATACGGAGACCTTCCAGTGGCAGAGTTTAGTGTTTGAGATGGAGAAGGAAACACACTGTTGTTAAGACTCTGCTCAAAATTGATAAAACCCCATTTGATCACACAGCCAGCAGAACACAGCAATCTCCCCTGCAAACTACATTGCTATGGCAGCCACCCATCTCTTTCAGGAGCCCCTTCCTGTGTTTGCTGTCGGGGTGATGCCCAGCAGTGGGGGTAACAAATGCTAGAGCAGGGGCCCTTCATGGCAGGGCTTAACCAGCAGCTCCATCTCCCTAACTCAAGATTGCTCCAGGTTTAGGGCCTCTAGATCATCCATAGTAGAGTAAACAGAGCACCTACAGTATACTTTGCAAAGTCATGGACTTGAGCATTATTGTGCAACCAACCACACTGTTTAATTGTTAGCAGGCTTCCTAGCACAGATTTGTCCCATGCCATGCCAGCCATTCAATGTTAGCTTGAAGAATAACAGTGAAAAAGGACTCACCATGGGACCATTACCAAGAAGCAGATTAGATGGATTTGCTCTGTTGTGATGAGGAAAAGATGTTAAACACACATATGTAATCCTAACCACAATCTTAGGAGCAGAGAACAATCGCTGCCGTGCTGTCCTCTAGCTTACGTGTAGCTCTATGCTTACAGCAGTAGTAGATGGACAAGAGGGAAGAAGACTCATTTCAAAAAGCAAAAGTTTTGTTTATGGTATTTTTATGGTTGATATATGCAGCTCCATTCACCAGCTTGCTGCTGTCCTTCCTCATGCCAAATCTCTGGTTGCTAATCTAAGCATATATTCCTAAGGATGTGCTGGACATATATACAGAAAAGTAACCAGACAGCCAACAGTCATAGATTTGAATATAGGTACAAGGTAACAGGAGAACACGTACTTCCATTGCTTCAGACCATTTTTTAAACATAGTGTACCACTGGATGATATGGCCAGATGCACCATTACAGCAAATGCCAGCATTCATCATGAGTATCCAAAATAATGCTTCCAGTGGTTGATGTATCCCTCTACATAAAAGCACAAAGATAATATGAGACTGGTAGAAAGAATGGGCCACTCAAGACTGTTGAGGAGAGCAGGTAAACAGTAGCACATGCCAAGACTCCCGTGCTATAAAAAATCTCTACCAAAAGACAAAGACAGAAAGGGAGAGAGAACTGACCATCAGATTCCTTTCATGCCCATTGCACAAGACAGGGATAAGTTCTGATGTGGCTGACTGAGTGGACAGGAGCATTCAACACCACTGTGAAACTTGAAGCTTACTATGTTTTCTAGATCTGTGCAATATATGTATATTTATCAAAGTGTTACACTGCCAGCATCTGTCCCCTTCAGCTGCTCTTCAGCTTTTCAGACTATAGATTACTTAACCACTGCTGTTTAAAGAAAAGAGCTTGTTAATAATGCAAGCTAAGTAGATGCTGCCACTTCACTGGCCAACAAAGCTGACCATTCCTGAGTACAGTAAAAAAAAGGGATATATCAAGGAAATAACAAATAAACATATAAACAAAATTTATAACACAGGTCTCAAGAAGAAAGCAGTTTACATACAGCTTCAGCACTAACTGGAGATGAGTCTTTGACAGAGAGGTGTAAATCACAACAAGGAGGCTGTCTTCCCTAACCAAGGATGGAGCTCACTGTGCCGACTCAAATTAACAAAATCTTGCAGCAAGGTATAAATAAATAAATAAATAAAATAAAGGGAAGAAAAAGAAAAAGAGACTTTTATAAAGGTAAGCCCCATGTGAATTGGTCTGGTTTCATTTTATCCCTTTGTTCCCTGTTATAGAACTTCTTGGATGAATAAGTAATGCTTTGTTTTGAAGATGTTATCTTGGAATCACTTTAATCAACCACTGTCATGGTCTCCCACAAGAAAAGGACTTGCAAGTGCACAAGATACCTAGGTCTAGTGGAACAAGAGACAGAAGAAGCTGTGAGAGCAAAGCTAGGCATGCTTTGCAGGCAAACTTGATCTCACTTTGTGTATACACTGTGTGGATACGTGCTCTCACCATCCATGCCCTGAGCTGCATAACTGCTCTGGTCCAGGCCTGAGCTCCAGCTGTTTTCTCAGGCTTATTTCCTCAGCCGTGACACCACATAAACCCAGACTGTCTGCTGGTAGTGTGAAACATGGGCAAAAACAGATGGGATCTGCATCCAGAATAGCACACTGACATACCTCAGTTGTGACTGGGCCACGTGCTTTAGCTCAAATAGAGTGAACATAGCAAAACCTGCCCTGAAAGAGATGCCCTTAGAAGAAACTAAGAGGAGTTTGAATTTTCTCCTATTTTTGCTGTGATGTGTGCTATTTCAAGTAGCTGTAAAGAATGGAGTTACTAGGTGATAGGTGTCAATGAATTTTTAAGTGAACAAATTTATAATGGTCTGATTCAAAATTCATAAGTTAGTTATATGAAAGTTTTCTCACAGTAATTATTCACAAATTCAACTATAACTACCTCTCAAGTTTACAATGAACAACAGCTCATTCAATTGTTTTTGTTCAGTGTTTAGTGTGATAAAAGTCAGTATGAAAACTGAGAAACCATTGAGAAACCATTACTGAGATTGCATTATCAGCCATTGGAAGGGGGCTGTTCTGGCTTTGATTATGGTCCATAATCCAAAGAACATCCCACTTATGCATGTCTTATGGCAGTCAGCATTCCTTTGTCCTACTGACAATGTACTGACAGGCAGCACTCACTCTTTTCTATCCTGCTCCTTTGAGACCAGCTTCTGGGTGCAGGGACATGGTTCATTCTGCAGAATTTCCAAAGCTAAGGGAAATATCAATTGTCTCTCTATGGATGTGCTTTCTAAACACTGTGCTGATGTCTTCAAGCTCTAGCACTAGGTTCAAATGACATTCTTGGAAAGCTGAACAAAATAAAAATTCAGAGTCAGGGCCAGGACCAGGGACCCTGAGCAGGACTTCCAGGTCCAATCTAGGGGCAGAAGGAAAAGAATGAGGTAGAACTTTCTCCAATAAGTTCATTCACTCTGTGGAAAGATGTTCCCTGGAAAGGTGGAGGGTAGGGAAAAAAAGGAAAAAGACAAGTTAAGAATGTTGCTCTTTGAAGTTACTTCACGGCATAAGAAGAGCACTTCACCCAAGATCTGCTTTTCATCTTTTGAATAAGATTTCATTTCTAAAGTTTTCCACCTGTACTTCTGACAGGTTTGAACAGAAAAAGATGGTTTGTTCAAGGATGAGACCACACATCTCCTCCAGCATTCTTTGCTGGTAGTGCTCCCAATCCCAACAATTTCCACCAAGGCAGGTCTAAAAAAAATACAGCAAGCGCAAGGACTAGTGGCATTGAGATTCTCTGAGGCTTGAGAAGCAAGATTGGTTTGGCTATTTGCATGTGTGTGGATACATGCAGGGTAAGAGAGTGAGAACTATAGGATGATAAGGATAGCCCCAACTGTTCCAAGATGTCACTGCTGCAGTAGGGTAGACATAGTTTAAGAATACTGGAAGTGGGTACACCTCAGAGTTGTATCCCTATTCCACATAGGACCAGATCTGACTAGGCTGCCACTTGAGGAAGACTGCTCTACTATAGCATTCTGCAGACAACATTTTAGGTTAATGTTATTGAATATTCTGATTATACAGCTAAGAAATAATGAATTAAATATATATATATATATTACAGTTCATAGCTGTTACAATTAGAAATGTGGCATGGATACCTATGAATACACAGTACAGAAATTTACTGCTGATTCTTTGAGTAAGACAAGCAACAGATTTGATCAGCTCCATGGCCTAGATGATGTATTAATATTATTTTAAGTGTTGTTTAATTTGGTTCCTAGTCACGGACCACAAGCCATTTATACCAGTCACTATCAAAACACAGAACAAAATGCTGTTCCAAAACACCTACAATTTAAGGATAAAACAAATCATAACAGACAGACAGTAGTGACAGTGATTCAAAAAAGGGTCAAAAAGCCACACAGATGTAGATGTGAAGTAATTTTGTCTCAATACAATCTCCATACAATCCTTGTTCTGTTCAATACAAGAACTGAAACCTACGATTCATATTTATCTGGGTGTTATTCTGAGCATCACTTATCATGTTGGATATTTTGTTCAATCTCTATTTACAACCTGCCATGTTCCATAGGGTGGGTTGCTTCTAAACCAGCTCTGTCTTTTCCCTTAAAAAGGCATAATTTCAAGAATCCCCATATTTTGACCAGGAGCTGGTTCTGAAAAAGATAGTACAACCAAGAAGACCTTAACCCTTTATTTCTGAAACCAACATATGGTTTAGAAAAGTTTAAAAGTAATTACTGACAGACAGTACTGCCAAAAATTATCTATCAGTTAAGGTTAGAGAGGGTGAAGGGGTTAGAAATTAATTTGATGAGACTTGAGCTCTGATCAAGAGTCATTCTTGGGAGCTAGCTGCCACTTTAATTACATACATTTGTAAAATCAGAAAGCATTTAGAAATTAAAGATAGACTCTTGTTATACTTTTTAATTAAAAAGAAAAAAGAATTTTGAAGTGTAAATATAACATATTGACATACTCTTTGTAATATTTTACTGCTCTGTTATGAGCTGCTCTGTTATGAGCTATTTCCAGAACCATCTTGCTTTAGACTATCTATAGCCATTCATCTGCAACTTTTCTTCAAGAGCATGAGACAATAACCAGATCTCTTTAGATAGCTTTTTTACTTATTTGTCATATGCTTGCCCTTGAAAGTATGTTGACAGAAACAACCAACTTAAGTTACAGTTTTTGAAAGTTTCACATAAGAATTCAAGCTACATGTTAATAAAATAGAAGATCTGGATCTTTTCCAAATCCCTGAAGTAGTCTGCTACTAAATAAAATGGGCCAGGTTCCATTTCCTGGCTCTTCAGCAAAGTGCACATTATGCCTTGAGCTCTCCTTTCCCTCCTCAGAGGGTAGAGATGGTGGCCTACCCTGCACCCGCACCATGTCAAGTGTGTGCTAATAGATAAATGGTATGATCAATCATGTGCCAGTTCTCAAATTTGTCCCCTGGACTTGTTTATTTCTCTGATATGGATATCGTTCATATAAATATATATATATACTACCTAAAAAAGGGTAAGAGGGAGGGAAAAAGAACATTACAGAAGACTTCAAATTTGAGGCAATGTTTTAGCCAAATGAGCCAAAAGCTAAACTTCCTACAGCCTTATGCTTACCTCAACAAGTGCAATCTAGCCTCTTCAAAATTAAACAAGACATTAGAGGTCTGCCTTCAAAATACATTGTTTTAAATAACATCTTTCCACATTAACAGCATTTCACTAGACCTCACACTTAAAAACAAGTATACAAAAGCAGAGAGAGAAAAAAGTGCAAGATCCAGAGATATGAAGTGATAATAAAAGCAATCCAGCTAGTTCCTGACATGATCATGTCTCTTCAGGTGTCACAGTCGATCAAAATTTCACCAGATTTCCACTTTGAACTTGATAGCTGTCACTGGAAGCTTTCAGAAATCAGAAGGCTGGTAAAATATTGCATCATCTTCTATTCATGCGTGCATCATCTCCACATCATCTTAGACTGTGATTCAATCCCCTATAGTCATCTTGCCATTTTCTTGTATAAGCTGAATGTTAAAACTATTTCACATAGAATCCAGACATAGTAAAGTGGCACAAATTGTTACCCATAGGGCCATCAGACATGTTAGTTCACATGAAAAGTCAACCAGCATGAAACCAAATTAAGTGTGGAGCTTCATACACTGACTGCACATGTCTAATGTCACCACTGATTTACTTATACATACTATCAATATATACAGACAATATATGAGAAGTGGGAAAACGTTTGGGAAAAGATTAATTTGCAAGTTTGGTGGTACTCCATTTACTTAGACATGAACAAACTGTAATATGATAAACGTGCATATGTCCAGTGTTGATTAGTTCCTCATAGTTGTTTTGATCCATTTTCCACTCAAGTCCATGGGAATCTTTCCACTTCCTTCAAAGGCAGTTGCTTCACACCCTCAATAAAAAGCATACTGCCCTGAACAGCAGTGGCTCTCCTTGTGAAAAAATGCTAAAGGATTTGCACACAAGGAAATATGGGCATAAGATGTCCTGCAAGCATGTTGACAAGATAATTGCAATGAGAAATGAGCATCTAGATAAACTGTAAACCACATTTGGGAATTTGGAGACACAGGGATTCAAATTTACAAAGTAAACCACACTACCTGTTGCACTGAAAAAATAATTACTTTGTTGGCAAATTTAATCCTTCAGGTTATATGAACCCTACCTGTTCCATTTTAATCGTATTTTCATCTTACTGATCATGTAATTTCAGTGGGATGTTTATTCACATATTGGTTTTAATAGTGAAATTGAACTCATCAAATTAGAAGGGGGAGGAAGGGCTTCACTTTGGATTGAGCAAATTGGAAGAACAGGGTCTTTTCATCACTGAAACAAGGAACAGTAACAACAATTATAGCTGGAAGTAGAAGATAGATTTTCACGTCTTTAGTTTCCAAATGTTACTTTGACAAGAAGTAATTCATGCTCAGAAAAAAATGCTGATAAAATCTTTCTATTTACATTTTTGGTCAATATCACTCACAAATTCAAGACTGAAAGCTTTTTTGTCAAATTAATTTTCTAGAAAATCATCCAGTTCTAGCCACAACAGACATTAATCACTAACGTTCGTTCACTTGCCCTGTTTTAAGATTAAAAGAAATCCTACCATTTACACAGATGTCTACCAAAAAAAAGACAACCAAAATGATGATACAGTTTAGATCTATGATATACTCAAAATTGGTTTACAAGGGTCATAACTAGTACAGAGCAGAATACAGGTAAAATACTGGGTCTGATGTCTATGTACACCACACTACTCCGTATATAATGGTAAAGAACAGTGACAAAAAAAAATATTTGGAAGGCCATCTAGTGTCATTCAAGGGAAATGCAATATATTTAATTGCTTCAAATACACACATATGTTCTATCATGGAACAACTAAAAAAATCATAAGTATTTGTTGTCGACGGAGGGAAGACACAAACGCTCAATATGAGTGTTAAGTATGCTTCAGCTTTAATGGATAGCTCAATTGTCTTTTATCGTGTACAGAATAATTAGCTCATACATATTGCAAAAGCCAAGCTCCTTATTGGTAAGCGTCATCTACTGCCCTATCTGTTAGTTCCGCATTCTTCTATCCGCTAGTTCCCCTTTCTAATCTAACTATAACTCCCAGGGCAGTATGCCCTCTACTATCATTGTTTCTAATTGCCTGGGATTTCTCACAAGAGTTCCCAGACAAGCCTTGCGTACGTGTCTTTGCTCTTGTTTCTCTAGACCAGCTGGGTGCGGTAATCCGCCATTTCCTTATCTTGCAGCTGCATGATATCAATGTGATTACGCGCAGCGAGCCAGTCCTCAACAATTCCCCCGTTTTTATTTTGAACCAAAAGCTTTCTATAGATTTTTCTATCAATCACCGCACACACTGCAATAAGCAAGGTACAATAAGCAACAGGGTCAAAAATCTCATGCAGAACTACGATTGTAAAGTAGTGTGCCTACTAGAATCTACATCAGTCAACAAGCCACTAAGCGCTAGGAATGTTGCTTCGCAGCGATACTGCTTCTTACTCGCACAGCACAATCACACAATCACACAATCATGCAGAGAGGCCTCTTGCACTTCTCATTCATACCACAAGACAATATCACTTAAAATAATTTGTGTGCAGCTTCAGGAGGTCCTTGTCTGCTCCCGTGGTGAGCGGCTGAGAGTGGAGACCCCTCCGAGGAAAAAATGCTCGGGGTGCACCTAGGGGCGTCCGTTCCACAGTCGATCCCACAGCCGAGCAGAGCGGCTCCTGGCGCAAGGAAGGATGCTATTATAGTTTGTATAATGACAGCAAAGAGATGCATTGCAATAAGGAGCACGTTTTTCCTTTCCCTTTTTTTTTTTTCTCAACTGTCCAGTGCAGGAAAAATTCTCACAAAATTTCACAGACCTAAAATGTGCAAGCTAGTTTCTCTCCCCTCTGTTTTTTTTTTTTTTTTTTTTTTTTTTTTTTTTTTTTTCTTCTTTCGAGCAATTACACCTTACACATGCTATTACTGTTGCTAGAAAAACCTTACTAGTTAACTGCTCGAGCCTTTTTATTAGGCAACTAAATACTACTCGCGCCGCTACTATAATTAGGACAATTATTAGCAGTAAGCGTAGCCCTTCTTTTATCAGACCCAATATCCAACCTCCCATGTTCCCAAACCAACTTGCAAATAGTCTATCAAGCCAATTATTCCGGACCACTATCTTCTTGGTGTGGTCTCTCAACCATTTCAGCTGCTCGTGGATCGACTCGCCATGGTCCGAGAGATTAAAACAGCACATTCCTTCGAGCTCTTCACACCCGTGGCCCTGTGCCAGCAGTAGAAAATCAATCGCCGCTCTGTTCTGTAATACAGCATGTCTCAGGCTATCCAGGTCCTGAGCCATTTCTGTGAGTATCTTTGCTTGTTTTACAGCCCAACAAGCAAGTTTCCCAAGACTAGCCATAGCATGAGCCACCGCCACTCCAGGTACAAGTGCCGCCGAAAAGAATCTTTCGGCTGGACCCCGGAGCTCGACCTGATCATCACAGTCACTCCCCAAGGTTTTTAGACTGCGTCTCGTCCGGCGTTTCCATTGTCGAGTAATGTTTCGCAGCTCTTGACTATGTAGATCAGGGGCAAACAGGGTCAGGCGTCCCAAATAGCACGGCCCACCGTGTGCATTTGCTGGAATCCCCTGCCAGGCTCGATCTCCACAGATCAGGAATATACCAGGTGGTAAGGCCTTAGCAGTTTGCCTTGGCCATGTGCTTGACTCGTTCCCGTATGCCCCCATGGTGGTGTTGGTGGTGTCGTTGTACCCGCAATAGCTGCTATTAGCTTCGAACCCCCTTGTGTGAGAGGTCACATTAGTCCATTGAGTCATACTTTGTTTTCCTTTATTCCACATAAAGCACGTCTGTGTCCAGTTATTACTGGTGTTCCCTACCGCCACTGATCCCAACAAATCCAGTTCCTGGGGATCCCATGGCAAGCTCGTGTTCAGAGCCACTAGCGCCGCCACAACGGCGTCGGAGAGGTTGGACGAAAGATCGAACAAATCAGTACTTGCGGAATATGGTGCTAACAGTTGTTTCAGCTCCTCCTTGTTCCCTATTGGGACCCCGAACAAACAGGTGCGGAAGGGATCAGTCGCTTTGGCAAGAGACAGGCAGAATTGAGCCAATCGAGTTCCCTTCGGTATATGTAGCGGAGGGAACATGGCTGATACCATAATTTGTATCTCCCCAGTAAAGTCCTTATCAATAAGTCCTGTTAACACTAAAGCCCCATTTAATGTCGCCGATGACCTTCCAATCAGAAGTGCTCCAACAGGCTCATTATTAATTTTTACAGGTCCCATAACGCCTGTTTTCACCCCAACAGGCTTATTGTCCATCAAAGTCACATTTACTGCGGTTGCCAAGTCCAATCCCCAGGCTCCCTCTGGTGGCTGGTTGGAGGTGAAAGGATTCGTCTCGGTTGGAGTCTCCGCAGCTGCCGCCGCTGTTGAGGGGAAAGCCGCTTTTTGTGTCATTGCGGGGCGGCGGTTCCCGCTGGTCTTCCCGTTTCCCTGGGTCTTCCGCCGGCAAGCGGTTTCATTATGCGTATTAGATCGGCAAGAGGGACACCACACATTAGCCGTCCCACATTGCCTCTTCATATGACCCGCGATGCCACACCGATAGCAGCGTAGTGCAGGTCTTCTCGACGAGTGAGGTCCTTTTCCACTTTGCAGGGGGGCAAGGGCGGCGAATACCTGCGACTGACTAGCCTGCAGTCCCTGAGTAATACTTTCCCCTACCTTTCGAATAGCGTCAACCAATAGCGCTTGCGAGCCTATCGGTATCCGCGACAATCGATCAAGAGCCTCTTCTATAGTCCAGGTACTGGGCAGCGTATTTAGAACATTTCGAGAGGTTTGATTACAATTTTGAAGGGCGCATTGTTTAAGAATAGGGCCTTTGAGATATTCGGGTAACCCAGCTACCTGTATAGCTGCGGCAACCCTATCAATAAATGTTCCAAACGCTTCGTCTCGCCCTTGCTTGATGGACATATAGGAGGGCATTCCTCCAGGCTCCCTAATTTGGTCCAGTGCTCTCCTAGCTAGCGTCATGGTCGCTTTTGCCTTATCCGGCCCCATTAGGGCCTGGGCCTCCAAACGATTGTATGCACCGACCCCCAAGAGCTCTTCCAGCGTGACCCCGTGTAGCGGATCTCCGGGCTGACGCTGCACTGCAACTGCCTCCTGACAAGCTGAATGCCAGTGAGCATTAAACAGCAGAATCTGATGCTGCGTCAGTATTAGCTTCATGATATTACGAATGTCACCGGGGAGCAGTATATTAGTGGACCACAGATAGTCTAACATCTGTTTCGTTGGCTCCCCACGTATTCCTGACTCATTTACCGTGGCACGCAATTGGGTCAGAATTTTCCAATCCAGATTCGTCATAGTAACAGTTGTCTGGCCCTGGGCGTTGGGCGGAGAGTACACTACGGGGAAGGCGCCTACAAGCTCTGTCGCCGCCCCGACATCGCCTTCACGCAACGCCTCCCCTGCAATCTTCGCCCAAAGTCCTGCCCTCTCCGACCCTCCTGACTCGATCCTCATATCTTCTAAGAATGGATTCTTATTTCTCCCTTCCCCTGTCGCCTCTTCCTCGGGAGTTTCCGGGGGTAGAGGAGGCGCACTGGGTTGTGCTCCCTCCTCCCCTCCCCCGGGGGCCGGGGGTAGAGGAGGCGCACTGGGTTGTGCTCCCTCCTCCCCTCCCCCGGGGGCTTTCATAGTGAATTGCCGGACTGATGGAGGGAGGGGGTACGGATTGGTCTCTTCATCTGCCCTCATCGTTTTGCGCAGCCGTTGTGTCGCAGCGGCTGCCACTTTCTGCTCTACCCGATATATCGTTAAAGCGTTCGTAACAGCCCGCCATGGTTTTGCCAGCTTCTTAGCCGTCTTATTCTCATTAATCATTTCCTCAAACAATATATCACCAAACTTACGCCACTCATCCTCCTCAAACAATGTGTCAGGGTTAACAAAGCAGCCCTTCGCCACCCCATAGGCCACTAACCCCTGTAATTCTTTATGACAATCTATATCTGGCGTCTTACGCTTTTCTAAAAAGCACTTAAGTAAATCAATTGCCGCCTGTTTCTCCATGCTTACTCACGGTGCCGTTGCCCCCGTGCAAAGCGTGTCTTACGCTTTTCTAAAAAGCACTTAAGTAAATTAATTGCCGCTTGTTTCTCCATGCTTACTCACGGTGCCGTTGCCCCCGTAGAAAGCTTCCATTCGCGGCGTTCCGGCGGGACCCGCTATGGGTTCGTCCCGGGCGCTCTTCCCGAGTCGCCTTCTGCTCGCCCCAATCTTATGTTCCGCGGATTCCAGGTTACGTAGTCAGAACCGGCTTTCCCCTTGTACTCCGTCGCCTAATACCGGCTTACTCGTTCAGGGTTCTCGTCCAGCAAGGCCTGTTCGGGCGCCATCTGTTGTCGACGGAGGGAAGACACAAACGCTCAATATGAGTGTTAAGTATGCTTCAGCTTTAATGGATAGCTCAATTGTCTTTTATCGTGTACAGAATAATTAGCTCATACATATTGCAAAAGCCAAGCTCCTTATTGGTAAGCGTCATCTACTGCCCTATCTGTTAGTTCCGCATTCTTCTATCCGCTAGTTCCCCTTTCTAATCTAACTATAACTCCCAGGGCAGTATGCCCTCTACTATCATTGTTTCTAATTGCCTGGGATTTCTCACAAGAGTTCCCAGACAAGCCTTGCGTACGTGTCTTTGCTCTTGTTTCTCTAGACCAGCTGGGTGCGGTAATCCGCCATTTCCTTATCTTGCAGCTGCATGATATCAATGTGATTACGCGCAGCGAGCCAGTCCTCAACAAGTATTGACCTTTGTTTCAAAATAAACTGATCATCACTACCTCTAGAATATCACTGACATTTTGCAAGGAAATTGTATTCAATTTAACCGTCATGAATATATGAGACTTTATATCAGAAAATGAAAAAAGACAGTATTACTAACAGGAAAACACACAGAGAAAAGAATGAAAAGCAAAACAATGAAACTGATGTCATTGTAAGACTTTGGAAACTAACATTAAAATGTCAAGATGTAATGAAATATAACTTTGCAAATAGGGAACTAGGAAGATGGTGTGATACCAAATCTGAGTGAGGAAATACAAATCCATCCAGGCACAGTGTAACAGCATGGCAATGGAACTGTATTAACCGTAAATGTGTTCTGAGCCTGGAAGAATGCTGATTTATAGCTACTACAATTGTGAGTGAATGATAAAATAAATAAATGGTATCTATTATAATCTTAATTTCTTTTCACTAAACACACACACAAGTACCCTTACTATATAGCCAGAAGGAACAACGTCTGATTACGTGCTGTTTCTTTACAAAATAATACAGGCCACAGAACCTCAGTGTATACTCATCATACAAATAGCATAAATAAGAAAGGAATGATTTTCATGCGCGTTGTGGTTTTACCCAGCAGGCAGCTAAGCACTACACAGCCTTTCAGTCGCCCTACTGGACTCCACCCTCAATGGGATGGGGTAGAGAATCAAAAAAAAGGAAAAGTTAAAAGATCATGAGTTGAGATAAAGACAGTTTAATATAATAGAAAAGGAATAATAATTATAACAACAACAACGATAATAATAAAAAGAATATAGAAAGCAAGTGATGCACAATGCAGTTCCTCACAAACCTCTGATAAATGCCCAGCCCGTTCCTGAGTAGCAGCCCCTACACCTCATCCCAGCCATCCACTTCATACTTATGGTTCAGCATGATGCTATATGTTATGCAACATCCCTTTGACCAGTTTGGGTTAGCTGCCCTATTTCTGTCCCCTCCCAGCTCCTTATGCACCCCCAGCCTCCCCTCTGGTAGTATGAGGTGTGAGAAGCTGAAAAGTCCTTAACTTAGTCAGTGTTATTCTCATCCTAAATCCAAAACACAGCACCATAACAGCTACTAGGAAGAAAATTAACTCTATCCCAGCTGAAACCAGGACACCCATGTTTACTGCTTTTTATCCACACACACAAAACTTTCATACATATAATAACACAATTTTCAGGTTTTCATATAAACCAGTTTATCTTGGTAAGAAAATAAACTGAAATAATTATTTCAAAGCTGTAATAACAGTATGCTTCCTTTACAATATAGTGCTTACGTTTGCTGTAAAGCTATACATCTTTATTTCAGAAATGCTGGGAGGCAAACAAATTACTTTAGCATTTATCTGAGATTATACACTAGAGTAATGGCTACAGCAGACCTATATTTAAATTAAGTATTTAAAGTTTACAGCTCCAGGCTTATGATGGTATATAAAAATTCCTCTTAAAAAGTACAATCACTTTGGGATTTGACTGAATTCATGATGGGATTTATAATGTTTGTAAAACATATTTTTTTTCATCATAAGTTATAAAAAAAAGAAAAAAAAAAAAAATCCAGCTTCATTAATACATGCCAGAATTTACTGTGATGTCATTTACTACATTTAACTTCTGTTAAAAATGAGCAAATTCACAACGTAACCAGCTTAATCAATGGCACCACTCACGTACAACAAATCTGAAGATAGGAAGAAAGGTTCTGCAAGGCTGATGCATGTTAAAGAGATTTTTTCCATTCAAGTGTACTAGCCAGCCTTACATCTGTTACAGGACAGACACAAGCCAAAGCAATGAACCCACATCTGAAGTGATACAATTTCATTATCTGATTCAAAACTAAGTAAGTCATTGTATTCTGGTTCCAGTCCTCCAGGCAGAAGGAAAATGACATCATAAGAATTTCATCATTAGGATTTCATCAAAAATCTCACAAGAAAAGGTAAAAATCTTTGTACAAAATCTGAATTTTACACCTGATTTCACCTTGAATCTAAACTCCTTTATCATGTTTAGATCCCCATACCACTGAACTTCTAAAATATTTGCGTTGCTTTGTGATGAAACTACATCTAAAATGGAGAGAAAGACAAGAGATATTCCTTCTGAAGAAGGCATCTTAATAATGTGAGGCTTCATTCCCTGAGTATTTACTGTACCTGAGTATTCACACCACCATACCACAGTAGAATCCCTAAAGTGGCTCTTCCCTCAGAAGACCTAGACTTCCATTCAGAAATGCCATGTTGACCTGTCCTGCTTGTGCAGCAGCAGTCCAGACCAATTCCCACCAGATCCAGCCACCTCCCACCCACCTTTTGGCTTAAAGAGCCAGCTTGCACTCCCAGGAAGGGTACACACTGCCATTAATGCCAGCAAGCCAAAACCAGGGGCTGCAACAATCAAACTCTTGTAGCATATCCAGGACATCATTGTCCAAGGCAATACCAGTTGGCTGCACCAGGCACTCTGTCTGGTGACACATGCCCACCTTCCCATCACTTTGTATTTAACCCGCTTCTATACCCCAAGGAGTTCTCTGCCTGCTCAGACCTCTTTGCCCTCTCTCAGCAGCTGTAAAGATCAGATCCATTGGTGTCATGATGCTTTTCTCTGCTATGTATGAGTTGCCTACTTTTAGAGCAGAGATTAAACACCGAGAGTGGTTCTATACAATTACAAAATGTTATCTCTCCATCCATTTCTTCTTCTGTCTTTCTTTCTCCCTAGTTTAGTCTATGTAATGCCCAGTGCCATGCTTCATGCTCATCAGATTTCTGTCTGTTGCCTCAGTAGGCTTTGGCTGTTTGCCATAATCAATACACAGTCAATTCCCAATGAACAATTAGGTAGGTAAATCAAAAATTTACTGTGTAAGAGGGTCTCCTTAGGGATTCAGGCCAGAAGAGTCTTCAGGGGACTTGGCTAAGGCAACAGGGGAAAAGCTTAGGGCTGGTGTCACATCTACTAGGACATCTGCTTCTATGCTATATAACCAGTGCTACATGCCAAGGTACATGTGTACATCAAAATGCTGTTTTCAGTAGCTTCCCTAGTGCTTCTGAGAGGAGGGTCCTACTGGAAGAGAGCTTCAGCCCTCTATGGGTACATGACAGCAAATGCAGGGTTTGCCAGATTAACCCAGCCATGTCAAAGAGGTACACAGTACACTGGCAACCATAATACTATACCAAACACTGAGAGAGCTGGAACTGCTCAGAGGTCAGCATCTCTCCCCACAGTATGACAGAGATTACTAGGCTTATTGCTAGCAGGTTGAGTCTCAGATGAGGGAGCCTGGGAGTTACTAGGCTTTAAATGTCTCCACAAGGGACAAGAACTGTTATTATAGAAATGTGTTTATGAACCACTAATCTCCTTCATTAAAAGTTTCCTGGTCTTGCATTTTCATCACCATCACTAGCTTTTCCTTTTCCTCTTCCAACAGAGGCAGCCATGCCATCTCTGGGTCTAATGTTCCTAATTTTAACTGAAGTATCACTTATCCTCTGTCCCTGCAACTCACCAATGTTTGTCCCATCAAGCTATAGAAAGGTCTGCTATTCCAGGCTTATTTCAGACCCTTGGAGAACAAATGATCCTAACATATCATGGTTAATAGTCTGGAAATGGTGCCTTATCTGGCAGAAAAATACCCTAAGCAAGTGGAGCTTAGAAAACCTAGTAGTGATTGACATGTCTCTGTCCTGTTTCATGCACAGCCAACTCTGCTTTGGCTTTTCTCTGATTTAATCTCCAAAAAAGGATCAGGCCACAGAGATAATCTAAGTGGTGGAAATACCTGCTGTGGAAAGCAGAAAGCAGGGATGCCAGGAGCAAACACAATGATTCTGAGCTGATATTTTGTGTGTGAACTTTCTAGGCTGCTTTCTGCAGAGCAAATGATGGTGATTCAGTCAAATGAACACTGGGTATTAAGACTTAGTGGATCTGACCTATCTTGAAGGACAGAACAGGTGATATCTTCATCTGTAGGATTCTTTCTTATTCTGAGTCAAAAGTATGGCTACAAAAGTACTCATAAATTCCAGCCTACTATTCATTGATAGAATAATACCAAAAGAAAAAAAAAATAGAAAAAAGAAATACCATATTTCCCCAGAATGTATGCCTTTGGACTAGCCACCCTTATTCCTGTTCCACAGTGAATTCCACAATATTTTCAGAGTATGTTAAGTTTGCATCATAAACAGAAGTGACTTAAGGTTTTTATGCATCATACTGGGAAAATGAGGCTGAGCAGTATTTCTTGCCCAACCTCTTTGTTTGAGAAAAGCACGTAAGACAGGTCACAAATATGCTCCATAGTCATTTAAACAAGCTTTTGAACATTTCTGCAATACCAACAGTAAACCAAGCAGCATATGCTTGTACAAATGGGCAGTCTCTGATACCCATCCATGCAAAACTGGCTTGTAGCCAATGCCCAGCAAGTCTCTGTAAGAGCTCCTCAGGTGCCAGCCCAGCTCTGCAAACTCCGTTGTGGTGTCTCCCATGACACAAGAGGCAGCACTGATCCCAGCTAATTCCTCCCCTAGCACCAGACTGCTTTCAATCAAGTAAAATTTTGAATTCAATTGCTGGCACAACTTCTGAGGTTGTGCTATCACCTTCCCTGAGCTATTTATAATCAGGACATTCTTGAGTAGTAATGCCTTGGTGTTCTCCACTTCCCTCTGATCATGCTGTAACGAAGTATTTCCTGGTTGGACATAACCACTTTATCATGGAATCATCAGAGAGTATGGAAAAAAACAAAAGCTGCAGAGATTTTACTAGACAGGTGTATTTCAATGTGCATATATACAAAACAAGGGAGAGATTGAATCAAAAGTCATGTTTGTATTACTTACAAAATAGTAAAGTGTTATTGTGAATTATCACGTTACAATCTATTTAATTCTGATGTACTATACCTACTGCCTTGAGTTTTGTTGTGGTTTTTGTTTTGTTTTGTTTTAGGTGGAATGCATTGATTCTCTTTGCCAAAAGCCATGCAACTAAATTGTCTGGATTATACCTCCTGTAAAAAAGATAAGGAAGTCCTTCTAATAAAATGAATTGTCCTAAGGTTCTGTCCTAGCAGCTTATTAAAACTCATTCCAGCTACAGCTGGAGTAGAAGGAAAGCATATTAGCTACTTTAATGAGAAGGAGATGGAGATACTAATTACTAGCAGGAAAATGATGCTTTAAATCAGATACATGAGTCAGAGGACAAGACAATAACATAATGAGCCAACAACCACTATGTGCAAGAAAATAAAGAAAATCTAGACAAAATTATGTACCTCTGCCACCCTTTTCATTTTTAATAAAGATCAAATATTACTATAAAAATGGCAATTGTCTGTCTTAAACTTCTCTTCTACAAGCATCATGCTGAAGTTGTACGTTCAACGTGTATGTGCAGACCTCAACAATCCTCAAATTTCCTTACAATGTTGGTACACCTAGTAGAATACTGCATTTTGCATTTTTTTCTTTAAAAGTAATAACTGAAGAACATTGCACTGGAAATCAATGACCTATGTTTAGAAAGAAATCCTGGATGACTATACTGTCACAGAACGACTGATGTTGGAAGGTCATTCTGAGGATCTTCTAGGCCACTTCCCCTGCTCAAAGTGTCAACAGCAGGCTACTCATGACTGTCCAGTCAGATCTTAATCTGACATAAATAACTTTATCTGGGTAACCAGTATCAGTGTTTGACAACTGTCACAGAAAAAAAAGAAAAGAAAGTGTTCTTGTATCTGAGTGGAATTTCCTGTATTTCACTTGTACTCAAGACAGCGTTGAAAGTCTTGCTGAAGACAAGCAAACGTTCTCTGCTCTCCCTTTGTCCACTGAGCTAGTGACTTTGTCATAAAAAGCTATCAGATTGGTCAAGCACAACTTCTCCTTCATAAACCTACACTGACTACTCCCCATCATCTTCTTGTCCTTTATGTACTTGGACATAGTTTTCAAGATTACTTGCTCCATTACCTTCTCAAGACTGAGATAAGGTTGAGCAGCCTGAAGTTATCCAAATCTTCAGTTCTCCTTCATGAACACAGAAGTGAGACTTACTTCTTCCAGTACACAGGAACATCCCTTCAGAGGCACAGAGTACTTGCATTAAAACCAACTGCTGCTAAGATTTCTAAATTCTTAACCTTGATCTTAAAAAAAAAAAAAAAAAAAAAAAAAACAAAACTTTAATGCTTTGGTTCAAGCACCATGGAGACTAAATAAATAAATAAATAAAAAAAAACGAGAAGATGATTGCAGTTGCATACCTTGCAAAATTAATTTTAAGAAGCAGTAGCATAAAGGCCAAAACAGAGGAACAAGAAGTTGTTTAAAAGAAAGAGATTCAAATGTACAGGGTTTAAGAAAACACCCTACAGAACTCAAGGAAATAGCGAAAGTAACATCTCATTTGTCAGTAGTTTTACTTAGGATCTTGTGGAGGACACAACAGATCCCACTGGACTAAAGAAGAAAAAAATAAAACATAAAAAATAAAATAAAAGATTCAAAGAGGACCCAGGGAACTACAAAACTCTGATTTTAGAATTAGTTTGTAAACATCTAGAAAATAACATAATGAATGAAAATAACCAATTATCAAGAACAGAACATTGCTTTTGTCGGATGGAATATCTTGGTTGGTGAATAAGAGGAAAGGTTGTGACAAATCTTGATTTTGTGGAGTTTCTGACAATATATCTCATCATATTATCACACACAAGTGAAGGAAATACAATCTAGATTTAATAACCCATGAAATCATGAAATCTAGAAAATTCATGGAATAGCCCACAGTACACGTGTGTTACCTGGAGACTTTAACCAAATGCCAATTTTGTTGTTAGGTCATATTGCAAGATAGGAGCTAATACCAGGATGGCTTTGTGAAGAACTCTGGATGTAGAAGGAAATTTAGAATCATAGAATCATAGCCTCATCTAAGTTCAAAAAGTCCTTCAAGATCATCAAGTCCAACCATCAACCTTACCTACTGAGTCCCATCACTAAACCATGCCCCTTAGAGCCACGTCCACACATCTCTTAAATACCTTCAGGAATGGGCACTCAACAGCTTCTCTGGGCAGCCACTTCTTGACATGAAGAAATTCTTCTTAATGTCCAATCTAATCCTCTCTTGGTGCACTTGTGACTATTTCCTTGTAACCTGTTGCTTGTCATCTAACAAAGGATACCAGCACCTTCTCACTGCAACCTCCTTTCAGGTAGTTGTGTAGAGTGATGAGGTCTCCCTTCAGTCTCCTCTTCCTCAGATTAAACAACACCAGTTCCTTCAGCTATTCCTCATAACACTTCTTTTCTAGTCCCTTCACCAGCCTACTTGCTATTGTCTGCACACACTCAAGCAATTCAATGTCTTTCCTGTGGTGAAGGGCCCAAAACTGAACACAGTACTCTAGGTGTGGCCTCACCAGTGCCACAGAGAAGGGAACTGTCACTTCCTTAGTTCTGCTGGCCACACTCTTTCTGGTACAGGTGAGGATGCCATTGGCCTTCTTGGCCACCTGGGTGCACTGGTGGCTCATGTTCAGCCAGCTGTTGACCAGCATCCCCAGGTCCTTTTCTGCCAGACAAGTTTCCAGACACTCTTCCCCCAGCCTATATTGCTTCATGGGGTTTTATGACTCAGGTACAGGACCTGGCTCTTAACCTTGTTGAATGTCAGGCGATTGGACTTGGCCCATTAATACAGCCTATCCAGATCCCTCTGCAAAGACTTCCTATCCCCAAGCAGATCAACACTCCCACCTACCTTGTTATCGCCTTTGAACTTACTAAGGTTGCATTTGATCCCTTCATCCGGATCACCAAAAAAAATGTTAAACAAAACTGGCCCCAATGCTGAGTCTTGGGAAGCACCACTGGTGACTGGACTCCAGCTGGCTTGAATTCCATTCACTTTGACCCTTTGAGCCTGGCCATACAGCCAGTTCTTTACCAGTGAACTGTACACCTGTCCAAGCCATGAGCAACCAGTTTCTCCGGGAGAATGCTGTGGGAAACAGTGTCAAACACTTCACTAAAATCCAAGTAACCAACATCCACAGACTTCCCCTTATCTATTAAGTGGGTCATCTTGTCATAAAAGGAGATCAAGTTAGTCAGGCAGGACCTAGGATTTAGGACTGATACTCCAAATTCAGGGGCATTTTTCATTCCTAGTCCTTTCAGCACAGCAATTCCTGCTTTTATTGTTTCTGCAGTTCTTCCTACTGAGTGAAATCTATGGCTCAGTCCATAGTGTGGTGGAAGAGACATTTGGATAAGTATTTTCAGATATTAGGGCTTTGTTCAACTCACTGATGTAGCAGGATTCTATGATGATACTTTTTTTAATTTTTTATGCAGTTAAATTACTTAGACATTAAAAATGAATCATGGAAGTCTTTTTCAAATTTGTGAATTTGTCAGTATATTAGTGATATCACCAAACTGCTCATCCCTGCTCAGCATCGTCTACACTCAGAAATTCAAAATGCCAATATTTTCCTCCATACTCACCTTCCTCAAACTTTCTTCCATTCTTGGATCAGAGCATGAAGCATTGGCATAGGGCAACAACAAATCATAAGCCATGTCTCTACTGAATGCAGCTCAACACACAAACATCAGTGAGCTTGCCATTTGGAAGTATTTGTTCAAAGCAGTTGTTAGTAAGTGTAAAGCTTGCTGCAGCTCTAGGAATTACCTCCAGGCCATCTGGCTTCGTGCCCAACCCCTCCATGTGAACTTCCCTGAAAATAAAACACCAGAAAGTATAAAAATGTATTGACTTGTCTGCAAAAAAGATTTGCAGGCTGTTTGCTTTCCTGTAAAGCAAAAAATAACAAGGTTGATGTGAGCAAACAGAAAGACATAAAGAAGCTAAGACCTGTCAATAAAAAGACAAAGCATTATTCAGCTGAAAGTCATTCCACTGGGGATTATCTCTAAAAGCAAGCTTTGCTTTTGACATCATGTTTTAAAAAGTTGCTTGAACTTTTCATAAAAAAAAAAATGTGGTTATTTACAAGACTACATGAGAGAGAGGATCAGAGAGCATCTCAGAACAATTATTTCATTATTTAAAAAATCATCCAGTAGTTGTGGATGAGAGAACAAAACTTCATGTCTGCAATGCACTGGTGAGCCCCGACTTGTATTGCCCACATAACTAGCAATTCCTAGTTTCTTATTTTTCCTTTGTTGGGGAAACAAGTTTACCTTCGCAAAGAAAGCCAAACAGCGCTCCTGTACTGGAGTCACTGTGCTCTGTGTTCCATACTCTACCAACGATTTTAATCCCAAACAGTAGTTCATATTGCTGAAAAGTAAGCCAGTGAATGAAAGTCAATATAGCTCCACTTCATGCCTGGGCTTTGATTAAATTGAGTTTCCCTGTGTTACAGAGGTGTTACTAACAAGTTTAGGTAAACAAAACTATAGCTTTAATTCCATATAATAAAAGCCTTTAGATGTGATTCATATTCCATATATCTCATCTTGCTTTGCCTTATGAAAGTAGAAATATTAAAGCTATTTAAGTATCTGAATTCCATAATAATAATAATAATAATAATAATAATAATGGAAAGAGGCCTACTACTTGCCAACATGTGTTTAAGTACATATATATAACTGCAAGTATATTATTGGATTTCAGCAGTTATCAGGATAGCACAGACTTGATAAAACTTATAACCTACACTGCACAAATCAGCAAACTAAAACTATAGAACTGAAAATAAACATCTGAATGATGGAGTGTTAGTTCTGAAATTTTCCAAGCCTAGCTCTTCTTGAAAAATTCTTTACCTTAGGAAGACCTTCTAGACCAATGTAAAGGTGTTGAGCTTACTTTATCATAAATAAGGGGTTCTTTGAAAAAACTACTGGGAATCTTTTATTGAAAACTGAAGTTCAAACCTGCTAAATTAGCCTTTGTTTATTTATTTATTTATTTATGAAAATGTGGCAAAGACAATAATGCAGAAGGAAATCCTCCAGCAAGTTCTGAATGACCTTCACAGCTGTGTCTACCATTTGGTAGGTGTCTGCAACATCTTGACAGAATTCAGCCCTATACCACTTCTGTGAAAGAGAAAACCTAGAGCTAGGAACAGCTGATGAGAGTACAGTGAAGTTCCAGAAAGTACTGGTATTTTTAATGACAAAGAATCAAAAACAGCAAAATTAAAATGGTCCAATTCACAAGAAAATAACCTTGATCTTTCATTTGAAATGAGCATTTTCTGTTTCAAGAAATGACAGTTGTCTTGTGCTTGCTTTCAGCTTTCACTACCCTGTTTTCTGCTTCTTCCTTTATTAAAAACAAAAATACAGAGAAACTGTAATTAAAAATTGTTTCTGCAGTCTTTTATATTGAACGTTGACTACAAGACAAGAGAGGTTTCATGAGGCAGTAATATCTGTTTAATTTCTAGGCAACAAAGCATGGTTTGATAAATAAAAAATAAAAAATAATAATAATAAAAAAATAATAAACAGAATAAAGTAGATTACCCTAAGAATAATGCACTGAGAATAACTACCTTTTAAAAACATGATAGCCCCTATTTCATAATAATTAAAATGTTAATCAGTATTTTTTTCTTCAAATGTTGAAAAAAGAATAAAAGTATCTGCTGTTATAATTAATGGATAAACTAGATCATGATCCTACAAAGAATTTGGTCACTACTACAAGTTGTCCTATTAACGTCAACTGATTTACAAGTGAAATTAAGTATGCATGTAACAATATATTCAGTAAATTTATATTATAGCTTGTTATCAACACATTTAGGAAATTAATTAATTGTCTGTTACAATAGATTATTTTGCACGTTATTAAAAATGTAATTAACAGTAATCTGTGATTGGGTGTAATTAGTATTATCAGCATTATAAAGTCAAGATTTCTGTTCTTTTCAAAGTAGAAAGCCTAGAAGATATGATATTCTACTGAAAGTAATTACATGTATATTAGAGCATATCTTCTCATAGTAAGGACAATTAAAATCAGAGGGACCTCAAACTCAAATCAAGTGAAAAAATACTGCTACTTTAAAGCAAAATATGCTGCACTGCCCAGAAAGTATCAGCCAGATGAGATCCTAAAGTTGTACATCACTTTTCAGGAAACCCATTCCTCCTCTGTTCTCCAGAATGCTACACACGTGTTTCCTCAGCAATTAAGTTCCTGGCCAGCAGAAGCTGGCTATTGATGTCTTGAGCTAATTTGTGCCCATTATAATTATTAGCACAGTCAATCTTTAATTTATGGTCTAATAATACTTAAAGGGCACAAACAGATGGGAACCCATTGTACTCTCTGATGCATATACCCATAGACAGTCCCTCTGCTTAAGGTCATACAAAAGCAAGATCCTTATTCATAAGGAGATCTTAGTAGGAAGACTGCAGTGTTCCGTAAGGCCTCATTAAAGCTAATGAAGGTTTATTTGCTTACAGCTTATCATAACTGTTTGATAGTAGAAGTGGGGTGAAAGCAACCACATATTTCTTTATTGTGAAAAGGAATAGAGTCCATTGTCAAGGCTACCTGACACTCCTCAGCATAAAACATTAATTTTTGTTTGTTTATAATTTTACCACATTTTAATTATATTTTCCATCTCAAGTTGAAATCTTCTGGAAAAAAACATAAAATATTTTCAATGAATTCATACAACTCTAAAGATTTATTTTTTTTTTTTACATGTGTCTAAACTGATATGTTTATTCCTAAAGGTATGATGACCCTTTTCTTTCATGATTTCTGCCAACCCCACAACTTGAGGAAGGGATTTAGGGTGTTGGAACTAGATGATCTTTAAGGTCCCTTCCAACCCAAACCATACTATAATTCTATGATTCAGATTTTAGTAGGGTTGGATTTTACTTGAACGTACACCACAGACTCTGCAAATATACCAGAGAGTTTGTACATTTATGTTCAACAGAATAGGTAATGAAAACAAATTTGTGCAAATTCCAGAGCCTACAACACTGGGATGAGGAAGACATTTTCAGTTTGATTAAAAATAAAGAAGAGAAACCAGTCGGTCACAAAGATTCATGGAGAGCATTAGAAAAAGAAAACTGGATGAGGAATAGTGAGACTGGGCCTGAAAACCTGAGGTGTAAAGGAAGTGAGCAGTGAGAGTGGCTACAGTAAGCTACAAGACTGAGCCAAAGAGTCTGGGGGGCATAATGGGCATCAGGAATAATGGAAGGAAGCAGGGTAAGTGAATAGGACTGGAAGAGGAAAAATGAGGAGTAGCTGCAGTAGTGCAAACAAGATAAACACTAAAGAAAGAGATCTGCAAACAAAGATCTTGGAAAGGTCTGGGTAATGAGGCTGGGAGGACAGATCTGGGGGTTAGGATCAGGACAAGGGAGAAGCTGGGAAGGAAATGACAGAACATGTTTTGGAGGGTGGAAAGTACAGCATGTTTAGGACTCATTCTAGGATGAGGGGGATGAAGACAGATAGAGATGACAAGTTCCTCCTGTCTCTGCATAAAGAAATTACAGAGGTTTGTATAGGAAACCAGAAACACTCATCCCCAATCAACAAGTGCACTTAAAAGACACAGATCTTTACATCACGTCATCTTTGAGACACCGGTATTAGCTGTCGTCAGGAATCCCAGCATGCACGTATTTGTAGATAGGATATGTTACATTCCTAAACTTTCTTTAGGCAACCAGCATACAACATGCTTTCCAGAAGTGGGAGGAAGTATAAATATATCTTTCTGGAGTCATAACCTCTCAAGACTGAGGCAGACCTGTGTGACATGCTTACAACAGCTGATTTTTCTCACAGGAATGAAATGCTTTAATTTTCAAAAAACAGTGGTTGTCCATGGGCACGAAGTTAACTGTGGTTTGTATATAACTTTCTCCATTTGTCAAGAGTTTCTTTTATTGCAGGACATTGTCAAAATCCTTTATTCCAGTTTTTCCTATGGATTGAGGATTTTGCTTTCAAGATGTACCTCTTTTTGCTGGGTTTATGTGTATTTACACGTATATTGTCAGGATTCCTGAGCATTAGTACCCACAAAAATGAACGGATTGTTCTGTGGACACACAGAACTAGTGAATCCTAGCTTCTCGTGGCCTTTACTGTCTTTGGAATGTAAGAATGTGCAAGTCCCACTCATACTTGGGAGAGTAAAGAGGTCTCCTGCTACTAACTTGGAAAATCATTTTTCCCATAGTCCAGCAAAGACTTATCCTATTTATTATGCTGCCTATTTGCATGAAACACTCAGAATCTTAATGATCTTCTCATTGTTGACGAGCCAAAGTAGCTCTAAATTTAATGAGAAGGATTAGTTGAGAATGGGACAGCCAAGCAGCCAGTTTGCTTGACCTTTGTTTCCATTGAAAAACAGTCTGAGAAGGCATAGCCTGTATTCAAAGACTGTAAATGACAGAAATTGAGATGATGCCCAGGACATTTCTGCTTTTGAGGTAGACCATTGAGATGTTTACAATATAAATAACAAAGTATGATTTTGTATGGAGCTATCAATAAAATAAGAAAAGAAAAGAAAAAAAAAAGGTACAACAGACAATTTTTGTTTTCTGAAAGTTTCAGGACCCATGCCACATATATTCATTTACTGACTTCAGCTTTGGCTGCTGTCTTCCTAAGATACTGATTCTAAGAAAAAGGGCCAACAAGTAGAAACGGTCTAGCAACCCCAGGCTCTTATTACTTTTTTTCCCCTCATTATAGCTAGAGAAGGAGGCAGGATCCATATGGAGCTGCTTAAAAACCTTAGCTTTGCCAGGTCTCCCTGGTAATAGTATGATAAGGCATCAGGTAAGACAGATATGCATGCAGATTGTTTTTTCACAAATCTCTTTTCTCTTAATCATTATAAACTGCCTCTTGGCCTCATAGAAATAGGAATGGCAGGTTTCAGTATTCAAATTCAGAATATAAATAAATACTACCCAAAAGAAGACCATCTCGGGAAAACAAAACAGAATAAAACAAAACAAAACAAAACTGTTCTAAACTTGGCTAAATAATAGAAGAATAAAGACAGATAATCAAAAGGATATAGTCAGAGATCAACAAGGTGATAAGCGTACAAGCATCTCTATTGTCATTTTCAAAAAGATGATTAAATTAAAAAAAAAAGAGAGAGAGAGAGAGAGAAAACAAACAGATTACATCTAATATTTAGGATTTATAAAACCCCACAAAGCCAGAAAGTCTTGAGATTCACTAATTCCAAGCCATTACAGATCAAATCAATCATATTTAAATGGTTATTAAATAAAATTGGAAGGGAAAGCTCTACAGTCCAGAGAGATTTGTTATCAGGATGTTGGTCGGTTTCTACAAGTAGATAAAGAACTCCATAGCAGGGAAGCGCACTTATGTCTGCTTACATGAATTATTAAAAATTAATCCTTTGATACTCATTGTTGTTGATAACATCAAAGAAATTAAGAGATGTTAATAACCAGGGTTTTGTTCTGAAGAGCAGTCTATCACTGAAAACAAATTCAAAGACAGGTTTAAACTCATAATACACCTTAAGGTATTTGCCAAAGTAAATAGCAGAAAATGACATATTTAGCTAAATCCTGACTAGAAAATAATGGCTTTAAGACAAAGTGGTAAGGAATAACTAATGAAAACAGATTTTTGCAGCAGCTTTTTTTCATAACGACTGACTGTTCAAAATGTTAGGAAGTAGCCCCGGAAGTAAAATTTGAAAATGGTGCATGAAGCTCCCAAATTTGCATAAAGTTCATTTACACACAGGTAAGTAAAATATGTCAAACATTAAAAATAAAATATGACATCAGTTTATTATGAATCTTTGCCCAGATAATATTATCTCTGTCCTGTTACTTTATTATTATGACCCAGGGTTTGTACTGGGACAATAGTTATGAACAAAGGCTGCTAGTAAGAGCTGAGCAAAAGTAAAGAAAATATGGTACCAAAATTTTCCAAGCTTAACTAAGTAACTCACTGTATTAAAATTCTTAGTAACACTCAGTCACCATGAGCACCAAGAGTTAATCATTATTTCAGAAGTAGTCTACCACGAAAAATACCCTCAAAAACAAAACATTTGCCTATAACAACTAGAATGGCCTATGATAATAGGCTATTAATAGCTATAAACTCCAATAGATGAGGACTGTTCAATTCTACAGCAGTGAACACTGCATGACCAAGTATCTTGCAATCATATGTGACAATGAAAAATAGCAAAGTCTGTACCAGTACTCACTGTACTGTAAATCCATTTATTTTATAACGACTGGATTGGTATCAAATTTATTAAGGTACTAACTGAAACATTCAGGAGGATACTATCCTCAGACTTCTATTTGAACATCTGTGTTTAAATTAGAAAACAAACTAACTGGACAAGTTTTAACAAAAAATAAAAATAATTTGGTTTTTAATCTTGCTATTATTACAATTTATCTATAGAAAATGGAAGAGCTGCAATAGGACAGACTGAAATACACCAAGACTTCAATAAACTCTCTTGTCTTGGGGATAGAAGAACAGTTTTAAGGTTTCCAACCCAAACTAGTCACTCTGACTAAGCATCCTACCCAATGGGGCTTTTGCCCAAAAATCATGGAAGGATTATCTTGCTCATGTTCCTAAAAGCATCAGCATTTCTTTATGTATCTTTCCTGTGTATACTTCACTTCAGAAAGACTAAAATGTACTGTATAGTAAATTTCACCTGAAATTATAATTTGGATCAATCTCAAGCTGAACATTTTGCAAATAGATACCTTGCTGTGTTTTCCCAGTCCTGCTTCCTTTAAAGATAGGTTTAAAAACCTTATGATTTGTTCAGAGTAGATCATCTCTGTCTTAGTTGACAGTGTCTGTAGAAAGCAGCAGAACCTTTCTATCATATAACAGGTAGTAACTGTATTGTCATAAAACAACAATAAAAATTTAATCTGGATTTTATAGAATAGCAAACCATAGATTTCTTTCCACAATTTTAACCCATGCTGTATTAAAATAAATACATCTATTTCCAAGTTAATGAAAATAAAGATACTATGAATGAATGTATTATTTATTTCTCAGGGTAGTAAGCCCCACAAGTGTGTTCTAGCCTTTCTTCCACCTAGCATCTGTCTTACCTATGTAAATCGTAAGCCCTACTAAGTAGTCTGCTTGAATAGGAGGGTCCCTTTCTCAGGGATTTCTAGTCATTGCTGTAATTAATGTAATTAACAATAATAGCTCCATGAAACCCACAAGAGTTAGTCTCTCTCTCTGAAAAATGCTTGTTTGTTCATCTCACAGTGATGGATATATTTTCCCTTCATTTTTAATTTTCCCTTTCATTTTTAAGTTCAGGGTATGAAGGCTAACTCATTAGGATTTTAAAACATAAAGAAGTATTAAGGTATGCAACAGTCAGGGAGTTCCTGGCTCCTGATCCTGTAGGAATTACCTGCCTCTGCAACAGAATATCGCCAATTGGAGAAGATCCCTTTGCATTTCCTTGAAATAAATATTTAGAAATCTTAACTGATTTATGCTGTACTGTAATAATTCAGTAGACTAAGGAACAGAGCACGTAGCTGATCTAATTAAAACACACAAATTACACAGTATTGCAATCATATGAATACAAAGTGTGGTGTATAATTTGTAAGTTACACATGTGCATATGTCAAATCAGATAAGCCTGTGAGAACACAAAAGCATATCACACTGTGGATTTTTTCTCATTCAAATGCTAACTTACGACCATCAGTTATTCTAGTATTAGAGTTACTAGAATACACAGTTGTGGGGAAAAAATCACTCATTAAAAATGCTTTAACAGTATTTCCTTAAAGCTGGCAAAGGAAACAGCATTCCTGCTCCCCCTAAAATCTTATGATGAAACCAAACAGAAAATCTAAATTGAAAGTTTTAAAATGCAGTGATGTAAAATAAAGTGACCCTTATGCAACCCAGTAAGACAATCATAAGTACAAAAATCATAACTACACCCCATTACAATGCATAAAATATATAATAATGTCACCTATGGTTGTCATCACAGTTCTTGATTTGTTTGTTCTTAATGACAGAAGAATAAACCAAAGGTAGCCAGGAAAAATTGAGCATTTTTCTTTCATTTTGAAATATTATTCCTCTTTATTTAAAAAATTCCTTCTGTACACTGAAGAAAATGTCAGGCTCTCTTCTGTTTAGATTTTGATATGGAGTATATGATACCTTACCTCCTCCATCAGAACTGTCAGCCTACATGAAAACATCAGAGTAAGAGACTTTGTGATGGGATGCCTCACCAAATCCCCCTTTTTGCAGGCAGGTGTAAGTGAGACTATGCAGCTGCTTCAAGCTTAAAACAGATTCCTTCATTCTGCAAGGAATTTCCCAGCAGCTTCCATGTCCTTATCAGTACTCACCCTCTGAGTCAAGCCCTTCAGCCAGGGGATGACAGATTCTAAAAACAAAGAGATGATATTGTCATACCAGTAATGACCCTGTGAAGAAAGAACAAAATGTCTCTGGGTTGCATGTTGAAGCGTGGGTGGGAACCGATTAGTGCAATTTTCTTCTGGCTTCTCATGGGGGTAATGTGGGTTTGTAGGGTTTTTTTTTTGCCTCCTCTGTCTTTTTACTTAGCTTAGTGTGTTTGGCAAGAATATATAACCTGTACTAGCAGTGCACAGAGCCACCCTTACTCATATCAGGTATTGCAGTGTTGTCTGGGTAGTCATTGTAAATGCTCTTATAACCAACAGATAATGACCAGGACAAATGGTACACAATTTGAGCAATAGTGGCATATTTGTACCATGTGAGATGGAGAATAGGAGGGGAGAAAACAGCAGATGTGGAACGTGGATTTTTATCATACAATAGTTGGCTATCCTTAAAAAGTTATAATCAGTATTTGATCTACTGTTTTGAAGAAAGTCTCATTACATACATATATAATTTAATGTGAAGTTACAGATAGATTGCCAGCTTATCAAGGATCTTCATGAACTTGGAAAGAAACAGAATGTCATCGCTAAATATCTGAAAAATGACATTACATATCTTGCTCCTACCTAATACATATTCTGATTCTACCAAATGCTCATAACCACACATAGAATTTACCAGTGATTTTATTTTGACTTTTTGTCAGTCATGTGATTAGATGGCATGGTGTTTTTTTTTTTTCAAAATCATATATTATTTATTCTATGTATTTATTATATATTATTTTAGTATTATACAGTATGTATTTATTCATACTATGTTATCCTGTTTCCATTTATAGTTTGGAATATTTCCTTTAATTCAGAAAGGGTGTCATTGACTAACTGAGATAGGAAAAGTCAAATTGTAGCAAAAAGACCTGGGGCCCAATTCAGTAGTAGATGAAAGTCATTACATATCAATAATAAAGATTAAAAGTGACTTCACAAACTACAAAGAGATAATAACTAGCTTTTTTTTTTTTTTTAATTAGCTCCTAAAATCCATTATACATATTTAAACCTCTAAACATTCTGCAATGTCTTCTGTGGTGTTTGTGTTTGTTTGTTTCCCAGAACATTCTCCTCAAGAAACTGGCTGCTTGTGACTTGGACTGGCGTACACTTCGTTGGGTTAAAAACTGGCTGGATAGCCAGGGCACAAAGAGTTGTGGTGAATGGAGTCAAATCCAGTTGCAGGCTGGTCACTAGTGGAGTCCCCCAGGGCTCAGTACTGGGCCCAGTACTCTTTAATATCTTTATCGATGACCTGGATGAGGGGATCGAGTGAACCCTCAGTAAGTTTGCAGATGACACCAAGTTAGGTGCATGTGTCGATCTGCTCGAGGGTAGGAAGGCTCTGCAGGAGGATCTGGATAGGCTGGACCGATGGGCTGAGGTCAACTGCATGAAGTTCAACAAGGCCAAGTGCTGGGTCCTGCACCTGGGGCGCAACAACCCCAAGCAGAGCTACAGGCTGGGAGATGAGTGGCTGGAAAGCTGCCTGGCAGAGAAGGACCTGGGAGTACTGGTTGATAGTCGGCTGAATATGAGCCAGCAGTGTGTTCAGGTGGCCAAGAAGGCCGACAGCATCCTGGCTTGTATAAGAAGCAGTGTGGCCAGCAGGTCTAGGGAAGTGATTGTCCTGCTGTACTCGGCTCTGGTGAGGCCACACCTCGAGTACTGTGTTCAGTTTTGGGCCCCTCACTACAAGAAGGACATGGAGGTGCTCGAGAGAGTCCAGAGAAGGGCAACGAAGCTGGTGAGGGGTCTGGAGAACAAGTCTTATGAGGAGCGGCTGAGGGAGCTGAGGTTGTTCAGCCTGGAGAAGAGGAGGCTCAGGGGCGACCTTATCGCACTCTACAGGTACCTTAAAGGAGGCTGTAGCGAGGTGGGGGTTGGTCTATTCTCCCACGTGCCTGGTGACAGGACAAGGGGGAATGGGCTAAAGTTGCGCCAGGGGAGGGTTAGGTTGGATGTTAGGAAGAACTTCTTTACTGAAAGGGTTGTTAGGCATTGGAATGGGCTGCCCAGGGAGGTGGTTGAGTCACCATCCCTGGAGGTCTTTAAAAGACATTTAGATGTAGCCCTTAGTGATATGGTTTAGCGGAGGACTTGTTAGTGTTAGGGCAGAGGTTGGACTAGATGATCTTGGAGGTCTCTTCCAACCTAGACGATTCTGTGATTCTGTGATTCTGTGATTCTGTGATTTGTTTTTCTATGTGAAGAGACACTTAAGTGTTTTATTTGAGAAAGTTTTATAGTGAAGAATAACTAACACTAGTAAAAGCCATGACTTCTTACTGTGTTTCACTAAGATTGCTTAACATTTCAAAGCTTGGATAAGGCCTTTAGTTTCTCTTCTTTATTATAATGTATTTATTTCAGCTAGAAAATGTTTCTACTATAAGACTTTAATCTCCAGGTTGTCTAATTTTAGTGGTTTGAGATTCATACCAGCAGGAACTGTTTCAAAAGTCAGTGTTTATGCTACATAAACAAAAGTTGTTGCAATGTTCATTTAAATGCTTCACAAATTTACCATAATCAACCTCTTTGTATAATATCTATTAAAAATTCTACTTCTTTTTTTTTTTCTTGTGAATGGATGTTGCTGACATTTTTTTTCTATATCATAATCAACCCAATGATAGAGTGGCTTTTTATACACTTGTACTTTATATAACATTAAAATTTAATTTCAAGGACATAGAAACTGCCCTATTTTGGAGGGAAAAACAAGCACTGACATAAGATAAGTGTAGTAGAAGAGATGAAGTCGGTATTGATTTCAAGAAAATGTTACACTTACTGAGTTATAACATATCTCTAATAACAAGGATACATGTAAATCAGTAATTAAACATTTTCAAATAATTATTTGAAATTAATCAAATACAGATATTCAGAGTAAACCACTTAACTGCTGGTGCAGATACAGGAAATGTACCAGAATCTTACAGTTTCTTACACTCTGATAACTGTGTGCCAAGCAAAGAAAATATCAAATTCCATGTCTGTATTAAAGATCCATAATTTTTGCCATCAACTTTCAATTATTCATGTGTCTTTCTTTTCCCTATATACCAAGAACTGTATAAATGCCTCCCTCAGTCTGGTCACTTTGAGTGTCAAGCCTCCAATTTGAAGAACTGAAAGTTTATTAACGCCTGCCCAAATACGTCTGTCAGTTTACAGTATGCAAAAATTATATTATCTCTTATCCATCTCAACATAACAATGAAATTCCTATGAAATCTCTTTCTTTCTATTTTTATGGTGTTTCAGAGTCTGGTGAAATTACTTCAGTCTAGTTCTGCCCTCCATTGAAGAAAAAAAATATTGTGAGCATTATTAATAGAAGGCTGAAAATTTACATATTTATGAATAAAGAATTGATGACTAAAAGCTTATGTTTATTGATCACAAGCTTCTTTCTGTGACTGAAATAGCTATAGCTAGAAAATATTGGAATGAATTTCTTAGCAGATAAGTGAATGCACTATTGGGGATGATGTTAGTATTTAAGACCTTTACAGGGTGAAAAGCCACCAAAACAATACTTTCATACTGAAACTTCAGGTTCTTTTGTAAATAGATGGCATCGTTTAAATCCTGTTGTCTCACTTGGCAGAGCTTTCCCACTGACCTGACCAACAGACCTTACAGAAACTTCTCACATCTGGAAATACTCCATATACCTGAGATGAAGGCAGAGCTAATATCAGTTCATCCCCTAGCATTGGTATAATCCTAGCAACAAAGCAAAGTGCAGCACAACAAGCCCTCTAACTCTACTGAAACTCACTATCATATTTTCCTGTTCTGAGCATGCATCTAACCATAGCAAGCAACTTAGGTGGCTTCAAAGAACAACTTTACAGAGAATAAAAAATGTTTATAATTTTTCTACATCAACCTGACTTTTGCAATTTAAGCATTTATAGGTTGTTTTAATCTAAAACTTATCATCTACAATGTTAAAGATAAAAAATAAAGATAAAAGGCCAATGAAGAAATAATACTAGAGAAGTATTCCATACAGAGGTGTCCTGGTTGGTTAGAGCTACAGAGAATACACCGTAGGATGTATTACTATTTATATAAATTGATGTCTACACAGATCATGTTCACATAAATTTGAAGATTTTTTCTGCATGTTTTTTTAAGAGAATAGAAGTGATTCCATTTATTATACGTTATAAGAACCGTAAGGTCATTCAATATGTATTTTCAGTAGCAGCAAATTCAAACAAACTTGGTATGACTCAACAGATAAATGGTTTATATATTAATATTTTGGGGAAAGTATTCAAAAGATGATTGTTTATTTACCATATATATCCTGTTCTCCTCAGGACCTCAAAATATTACATATTCTTCTACGAAAGCTTCAGCTTCAGAGTTAGACTAGTAAAAATTGATCAATTAACCACCCAACATCCTTTAATGATTCAAGGCTGGAGCTGACAGCCACTTCTGTCAATCTGCAAATGCACCACAAGTGCAGTCTTTTAGTACAGGAGAAAGACAGGAGTGGAGACAAGGTAGGGTGATTCAACAGGTCAGCCAAGATATTCTCTCCCTTACCACGCCAAAGGAAAGGACATCTTGCATTGGCTGCAAAAGTGGCATAAGAACTGGAAGAGTAACAATTTAACCTATAAGTCAGGAACATTCTTCTGTGCTTGCAAGCTAGCAATCTATATGCTCGTAAAGCCATCCAATATACTTTTAATGATGTATAAATAAACACAACAATAACATCGATGTACAAGTGAAAGAGTACTACAGATTAGACTGAATATCGTCACTCCATGACACTTATTCCTGACTTTGCATCCTGTTTACTTATACATTAAAGAAAATTCAGTCTGGAGCATTTGTAAGGCCTGATCATGCTATTATTCTCATTTAACCTGTTTCATTTCAAGCTAGCCATACGGTTTCAGAAGTGTTTACTCACTAAATTCAGCTTTTTTAATAGTGAAAAAATGGTGGCTTTATGCATAAAAGGGACTTCAGCTTGAACAGAAAATTTCAGGCTGTATTCACAAACTGGTGAATAATTTGGTGATTCATTTCTCACTTGGTAACCACATTTTTGACTGACCATCTCCTTTCATGAGCAAGTGTCTAGTTCAAGTCCTTCCTCCAGCTAATAAAAAGTGTTAGAGCGTTACAGCTACCAGCAGAACCTATAAACATAACATCAATGTAGTCTTGAGAAATACTAAATTTTTGTATTCCATATTAATATTAATTTTCTTGCCACATTCAGTGTTCTTTTAAATTTTTACCAGTACAATGGTTTACTGAGTAGAACTGAATGGATTAGCGAATTCAGTCAAATTAAAACATATTGATTCAAGTTGTATCATGAATGTTTATACACAGACAACATTAAACAGCATGACTTAAGCGGCTCTAATCCAGACATTAAATATAAAAAAGCTGTCTGCTGAAGAGGCATCAATATGTGTCATCTCTGATGGAGAAAAAGTTATTAAGCCACTTAACTCATCAATATGCCTGACAAGAGATTAGTATAGAGCAGGGTCATTGTAGGCATGCTTTGACATTTTCTATAATTTTTCTGGTTTAGAAATTCACAGCTATTTTCTACAAAAGGGTAAATACTTGCAAAGCTTATTTAGACACCTTCAACCTTCTACTGTTTCCCATAAGCCTTCTCTGACATTTGACCTACCTCTCACAGGTCAGGACATTTTATCTCAGTTTGGCATAATTACAACTGACAGCAGCTCATAGACTTTTTTTTTCCTTAGTCTTAGTCATAGAGAAAGAAGAACAGAGACAACAGATTAGTGGATTGTTCAGCAACCCAATTTGTGGCCTATTAGAGTCGTGTGCAATCTTTCGCTCTTACTGGACGGACTCATTTGTAAGTTTATTTCAGGGAAACTTTGGTCACAAGGAAACTCGTGGCAAGAAAGTTCATAGCCAATTCTCAAAGAATTACAGTCAGAAATAACTTCCATGGAACCTGATTCATTAGCAGAGAATTCAGTATCAAGGAATAATGATGGTACTTTTGCAAATAGCCATTTTCTAATTTAATTCTAAACGAAGATGTTAAACACTTTTGAAGACTTTCATCATACCTTTTTTTCTTCACAAGAGTTTCATCTTACCTTCAGTCTATTGGATATGGGTCCTGTCACTGCTAATTCAAAAGTGAAAATAAACACAAACTCACTTCATAGTAGAATTATCTCCCATAGCCATAGCTTAGTCTTAATTATGGGCCAAATCAAAATAAAATCATAAAACTTCTGCACACCAGGGGTTGTAACAAAAATTCCTGGTAGTTCTTTATTATTTTTTTCTCTGTATTTCCAAGAGAAAAAAAAATAGTTTAGATGGTTTTTATTTAGATATCTCCCCTTATCAAAGTAGCTCAGTATCTTGTAATCCTCAATTTGTTCTAACAGAGTCCCCACAAGACACAAAAGTATTAGATGGAGATGTTTAAATAACAGCATGATCCACCTCTCAACAGCTTTCCTGCATAAATCCCAAATATCTAGTGTTTGTGAAAAGGAAACATAAGTATATTGCAGAAGATTCTGTCTAAATTCCATTGTGGAATTTAAATAGCATGAGGGCCTCTCCAGCAATGTGCTCCAGACATACACAGAAGCAGTGCAATCACTGGTGCAATAGCCACCTCTCCCTCCCTCCCCTTGGCAGTTTTAGCTACATTAAGTATCCCACTAAGACCAGAAAGAAAGCAGGTTCCAGCCCTTTCATAAACCTTCCTGCATCCAGAAAAGCTGTGCTGTCTGGCAAACCTGTCACTGCTTCTGTCCTGTGAATTAAAATCTGAGGATAAATGAAAGACATCTAATAGGGCTTTTCTTAAGAAGGTCAGACTGTATGAAAACCACGTAAATGGTGCACAGAGGTCAATTTATTCCCAAAGGCATTGTCATACAAAGGTTTGTGCCTCTGCTGTTCAGATGGTTCAGAAAAGCTGTGCTTTGCCCCATAACACCATAACGAGCATCAGTCATCCAGGTACACTAGTTGCTTTAACTGGGAGTAGAGCTGAGAAAGCCACAACAGATTTAATTATGAGCACATCTTCAGCCTGAAGCTGGCTCATTCCACACCAATATGCGAAAGAACTTCTTCACGGTGAGGGTGACGGAGCACTGGAACAGGCTGCCCAGGGAGGTTGTGGAGTCTCCTTCTCTGGAGATATTCAAGACCCGCCTGGACGCCTACCTGGGCAACCTGCTCTAGGGATCTGCTTTGCAGTGGGGTTGGACCCGATGATTTCTTGAGGTCCCTTCCAATCTCTACAATTCTGTGATTCTGTGAAAATACTATGCAGGTACCTACATCTTCTATCTCGCTACACTCGCCCCATGTGTGTGAAGGTTTTATGTAGCCTTTCGTGCTCTGGAATTCAGCCACAGTCCAGGATGAGGTGGGTAGGGTAGGAGAGCATGAATTTGCCTTTGTCAACGTAATAACTGATCATTGAGGACTTACCAGTTTTGAGCCTGTTTGAAAGAGATAGCTGTCTTTTACTGCCCTCACCAAGTTAATGATACAAACTTAAAGCTTTCATTCAGAAAGTGGTAGGGGTAAGTTTGGTTTGGTTTTTCAGCTTTTGCTCTTTTGGGCTCTAATTTAGATAAAGACCCAGGTTAACAGTGCAGCTAGTTTACAGATCCTCGTTAAACATTAAAATTATCAATTTCACCCACAAATAATGATTAAAATGACCCTATTTCTTAGTGACAGCAGGTTTCCTTAGCTGAAAATCTCACTTAACTAACCCACACAATTACTGGTTAATGACATAGTGAAACTAGAATAAAACTACTTCATAATGTTTTTATTAGTAGGAGGAAGTGATTTAGCTACAGTCTGAATTAAACAAAAGCAGATCACATTGTATGAGATAGTAGAAATAATATTTTCAATTATTATTGCACTACTAATCTCTACAATCCCAATTTTCACATGTACACTGTTTTAGTCTAAAATATATGGAATAAGATGTATTAGTGCATCTTACATACTACTTACAAGTAGCATTGTAAGACAGGTTTAAATGAAAAAGAACAAAGGAATTCAGTTGGGCATTCAAATATTTTCTCGTCAGTTTAACAACTGTCATAGAAAATGTTCTCAACTCTAATTAATGAACATAATTTATATTTTTTAATATTAAACTATAATTTTATTCATATGTGCAGTTTTATATTGCTAAATATGTTTATTATGCATTTTCACCAAAGCCTTGGCTAAATTTGCTTAGTAAGAAGTATGGCCAATTAAGAAAAGAGGAAATGTTCACTGACTAGCAGTAAAATAACTGTGACTGAAGATTCAACGAAAAACTGTAGGGAAAGAAGCGTTTGACAAAAACTGAACTACTCATAAGTCAGTAGCAAATGTTTTATTTATTGAATTCCTCATATTCATACTATTACATGAATCTAAGCACTATGCTCTCATTCTGTGTATTCTATTATCACTGTAGGATTTGAAAATTTGTTTTAATTTTAAAATTTGAAAATTTTAAAAGAAACTCATATTTCCTTTCCTTCACAAGGAGGGAAATTACTTGGCTTTTTTTTTCCCCTTTTTTTCTTTAAACCTGTTGCATTACTGAAATAGATTTTCTGGGGAGTATTGAAGCTTCTCACTGCTCTGATGAAGTGTGGAAGTGAATTCAACACTGATATCCATCTCTATCTCTGTCTTCTGAGTTTCTGAGTAACACCTGCTGGGGTTAGTAATTTACCTTCACTAGGGAAAGATAGGTGATGATGATCACAGCCAAGACAGGTGTGTTAGCTTAGGTAGCTGAAGCTGTTTCCATGGAGATCTTTGAAAATCAAAGTTAAAGCTTTAAACGTGGGCATATTACATGCAGAACAAAAATCAAGGAAGCTATCTAAGCTTGGCAATAGAAACACCTAAGGATACTTAGGCAAGTGCTTCTGCCCTCCTAATAGAGGCAGGTAGCTAACACTGAGGCAGAAAGAATTACTTAACTCCTCTGAGGATTCACACCTATGCATCCTCCTTTGCAGACAGGTAACTGAACAAGGGTATGTCAAGCATTTGCTGTGCCAGTACTGACTTTTTCTCTTCTCAGAAGCTAGCAGATAGAGCACTTACAGCACACGTGCAAGACACAAGTCCTCCTCCTTCTCCTCTGCCAAACACAGAACACAAATTTAAAGTATAAATCATCCCCTCCGTAATACTGTCTTAATACCTTGGGCTATTTGTATGTTCCTCTTTGTGAACCTCTTCTTGCTTATAGAAACTGGAAGTCTCTCAGAGGACTATATACAACACCAGGCTAAATATACTTTTCCTTCCTCAAACCCACAGAAGTATAAGACTGAAGAAAGTTTTTGGAGCTCTGAATCCATTTCCTTACCAGTTTAGTCACCACATATTTCAGAAAGTTGCCAATTTTTATCCTAATGGTGCTTAAAATTTTACTACCTCCTATTGGGAGGCAGAACTTTGCAACTCTAACAGATTAGAAACCTTCAGATGTCCTACCTGACTTCATTCTTACCTGCTACTTACACTTATTTGTTCAAGTGCTAACAGTGTCTTTTGTCTGAAGTATTCCTTTTCCTTCTTGAGCATTCACTACCCAGCATATTTATAGTTGGTTACCCTATGACAACCCTACTTAGGGTTATTAAACAATATAATATTTTAGGTAGGAACATCTAGGGTTAAAATAAGTTGGCGTTGTTCCTCTTCCTCTTTCATAGCAAAGTAATAATTCTTTTTTTTTTCTTTTTTTTTTCCTGTTCCCACAGCTCCCCCTCCTGTTTCCATCTACTCAGACCATTGAGAAAAGATAGCACCTGAAGTAAATCCCCTTCCATGTATGTAAGTCATTCTGAAATGCAGTCTGAAATGCACAGTAAATTTACTTGTGCTAGTATTCAGCTAGGCTCATATGCAATTGAGAAGCAAAAGTACCAGGCCAAATACAGACATTTTGTTCACCTGTGAAACCATGAGGTCAAATTCTACTTTCCCACATTTGCAAATTTTACCGAAGGCCCAGTGATGTCAGTGAAAGTTTGTATTGGTATGAGAGCAGAATTCACCTTCTGACCCGGCTATGTCAGCTCTCACACCTCTCGCAGTTATCTCACATCAGTTCAAAAGAGAACTGACCTATATGTGGGCAAAGGTCTCTGCAAGCTGACGTATTCCCCCAGGAGAATGCCATGTCATGTCATGCTGGTGTGAGACACAGACACAAGGATGCTTTTACTGTAAGATCTGGTGAGAACTGCTTTCTTTAAATTTAACCTTTACTGTAAAACCTACAGACTTCAAGAATTTGCAAAATATTTTCATGGTCTCTATGTTTAATGCCACAATTTTGAAAGCTACATCTGCTGTTTGGATATGTTTTCAATTAAAACTAATAAAAACTAGAAGGTCAAAACAAATTAGCTTGAAAATCTCAAACTAATATATTTTAAATATTATTTTTTAATGCTGTAAATGCACATTTTAAAAGTGATTGATACAAAGAGTTTCATTTACAACATTTGTCTTCAGTGCTTACAAGTGAATTTTTGGACCTGCGAGTAAATATGGAGTCACTTCATAGTCTGTGGTTTTGTACTATTTACATGCAGCTATATATCACATAGTTTCCCATCTGACACATGTTCTAGAAATAACGTGTTTTCATAATATAAACAGCTATAGGGATGTAATAGCATTTCTGAGAGGTGGTTATTCTACAAATCAAGATCTAAGTTCCTATCACCTTGACAATTCAAACCTAATTTATTAATGGACTCTGATTATTATTTTTGGACTCTGACATGTTGGGGGGGCTGAATTCAATACAACACATACTTCTCAGTTTAACATACCTACATCAGTCTCCTTTTCCAAAATGGAGATAGCACTTCCATGCTGCAATATTTCTGGAGTCAGCCTGACAAATTACAGAGGATACCAGGAGAACTAGCATCCAATTTAATAACAAACACATATGACCTTTTGGAAATGCCAGAAATCCATACTATCAGCAAAATGACATGCATCCCTATCCACACACCTGTATATTTTTTTTTTTTGTGCTTCAGGCCTATTTGCTAAAAAACAAATGGTATTGTTCTGAGCAAATATTGTTTATTCCAAACCATAACACATGTATATTTATTAAAAAAAAAAAAAAAAAAAAAAAGACTCTGTGATTAGGAATACAACTGCCAACTGTTCTAGTCTCTCATCCTCATCCCACAGCTGTGTTCTGCATTCTACAAATGCCACACATCCCCAACTTCTCATCATCATCCATTGCAGTATCTACCCTAAGCTGCCCAGCACTGACTATCCCACATTTCCCTTCATTATTCAGTATGAGCTCACAAATCTCATAAAGTGTCAATAACACATTTCCTCTAGTCCTACCTACCCTACCAAACACTCTTTTTTTCAGGATGCAGTGCTGCCCAACACTGTACAAATAAGCAGTTTGCAAATCTAGTTGAATGGAACCCTATCTCCCTACAGTACTCTGTGGGACTACTGCAGCCTCTTCGTACATTAAATGCAACTGCCAGTTCTGCTAATGAAACAGTGGCAGCCTTAGCAATAAGGAGTGTAAGCTAGTAAATAATGACAGACAGGTTCTTGATCTTGTATTGGTTACTATACAGCATGGCCTTGTGGTCTGTGTTTGCCAACACTGGCTTGGCATCAGAATAATCTGCAGAAAACAAGAGATGAGGCCTATAGAAAGTCTCTCTGATGAGTCAGTTCAGAAAGAGACCAAAGAAAGGCAGGTCAGGAAGCCCCTGTGAGAAAACAGGACAGCAGAAAATATGGGGCAGATATGTAGTAGGAAAGGTAGGCCCAAAGCACTCCTACATTTAGTCGTCTGAAGTAATCTAGTTTCACTTATTGCTCTCAGTACCTAGAAAACTCTCAGGTTCTTCACATTCACGGCATTCATAGATATTTCTTATTTAATTAAGCTAAATGTTTTTAGAAGTCTCAAGAGGACTTATGCATAAGAGTAGGACTCAGCTCAGCTAGAAGTAAAGAGACTACTAAGGAATTATCCTGTTCTGATTATCTAGGTCTTGCCATGGTCAAGAGGGAGAGGCAAAAACAACCACAACCCTATTCAACATTTCTAGCTGAGACAGATGTCTAATTGCCCTAGACAGGTCGGAGCTGAGTCCATAAGAGACAACCAGCTCAGGGCAAGTGCTCTCAGTGACTGACATAAGGACACGAATCCTATCCCATGGCACAAAGTCTCTTCAAGGCATCGTGAGTTCAGATGTAGTTGCAATGCAAATCAGTGGGAACTAGGCACCTCAGTAGGTGAGAACCTCAAACCCTAAATGTACGTTTAGCTAAATAAATGTGAAGTTACAGAATTACAATACAAAATATTGAGAAAGATAGCTCCAGTACTACTGTGTTGTTTCAAAGAAGTCCTTGTTTACTTGGTAATGCATCTAATGGAGAATACATAGAATCTAGGCCTCTGCAGTCTCACGTTTGAGTCCTATTTGGGAATAATCAAGTACGGAAATCTAAAAGCCCCTAAATGGATTGTGCAGAAATGTAGACTTCAAATTGGTTTGGGGTGTTTTGGTTTTTTCTTTCAGCTGAGCCATTTAATGCATATTTATACCTAATCTAGTTGATATATCATAAATACAAGGCATTCAGATATTGCTAAACCTCCAGACTTTCTCAGCTTCCTTTGCCGACTATTGCATTTGCTAAAATGGACTTCTTGTTCAGGAAAAGTCTTTGGCCTACTTACTTGATAATTCATCACTGTTGAAGGATATCAACCCTGTCTAATGGATACTAAGTAAAAGTGAATAAATTAATCTTTTTCATAAATAAATAGAACATGCTAGCAACAATCATAGATCTAAATGTTAAAATATAGAAAGCTTTTTGTGGCCACAGTGCAATGCTTCTAGGTTAAGACCTGACTTATTAAATCAGCATCAAAGTTTAATATTTCAGGCACACAATCTGTCCATAAAGAGTAAATAAATAATATTTTACTTCCCAGGTTAAATAGAGTTTGTGAAGCTGAAATAATACTAATTGCTTGTTCCCTCAAAAATAAGCTTTTGAAAAGAAGAGGAAAGAAAAGGTATATAAAGTGGATGGAAAAGAATTTGTGATAATTATCTGTCACTAATTACACATCCAATCTCTAAAAAATAATAGGTTAATGATGGTAACCTACATAATGTTGATGCTGAAAACTTCCTCCTATGCACATATACATTCCAAGAAACCTTTTAACTTCAGCTTCCACCTCAACATGGCAGTGCCTCTCATTGCCTTGCAGATGCCCAGGGAACAGTTGTGAAGGAAGGGAAGAAACAGTTCTCAACCTGGTAAAAAACATTTTATTTGATGTTATTCCAAGCATAATCTGGACAGCTAGAAGGAAAGATTTGTTTAAGAGAGCCAAGAAAGCAGACAGTCCCTCCAGGGGAGCAGCATATAAATGCTGCTGGCATTTATATGATCTCAGATTATTGCACTGCCAGACTAAGAAGCTGCTGATTGAAAATTATCATCTCTGTTGTCTCTATCCAACACAGAAAGAGTTCAGCAGCATCTAGGGTTTGGTGGTTGCCAGTGGACCGGTGGCATGCATAGTGCACACCACTCCAGCAGCTTGGAGTGGGAAGTAATTACCAGCAAGAAATATGAATTTATGGGAAAATAGGGAAATACTGAGAAACATATGTATTTTCCTCCTTTTAGAGTGCCCAAGTTGGGAAGAGCAACTGAAAATCTTGAGAAAGAGATCACTGGCAACTTTTCTGACAGTGGCATATGCACAGTTCAGCAATCTGTTACTCTTAGCAAAATGGACATGGGATTGACAAGTGACTGGCATGAATGTTTCTGGAATAATTGTGGCAGAGCAGGATAATAGACATCAAGGTGAGATTTATTGCAGGGTGCTACTTAAAAAAAGTAGGAGGACTCCAGTAGGGAAAAACTGCATTCAGTAACCTTTTCTGAACAGTGTGGGGAATGGAATCTGAGGAAATGTCAGCAGTTTTAGTAGCTTCCAAAATGGGAAATAGTTACTGCTCCTAAATTCGAAGACTCTGTGGCCTAAAGCAACTGCTCAGATCATCTTCTCTGCCTGCTCAGAGGACATAAGCTATAGAATTCCATCTAATGACAACCTGTAGAATTAAAATATATGTAACTATTACATCTGTGATATTAATCTACATGGTAAAAGTCATTAAAAATTACAGTACTTGAGTGCTTATAGTACATGTCACTAAGTCTTAGTATAAAAGCCTTATCTGAAACTCCCTAAAGGCAATGGGACACTTTGCTTGCACTCCAGAGGGATTTTTCACTATTACTTGTAAAAGAGGTTGCACATAGGCATGGATATAAGAGATGAACAATTTTCATTAAGAAGTAATTACAGAAGTCTTCTCCAGCTAGAATTTCATACGAGAACATAAGAGAGACCTCAGAATCTACCAACTGAAGGAGCATGACAATTAATTTTCTGTAATGAAGACTAGATAAAATACAGGGATTTGGCCTAAAATCAACTGCTATCTTTATAGCATGTAACCATTTTATGACTTCAGAATAACACCATTCACATGCAAAATTCACTTTTGGTTTACTATACATCATATAGCAATAGTCTTCACATCATTCACCCAGTAAAACAACACTTATAGCCAACAGGAGAAGTGAATATTCTGTCACTACAACTCTTCACTGAATAACAAGATTAGGGGTTTCCACACTGTGGGTGGTTTTTCTCCCCTTTTATTTTTCATTGTCTTTTGCTAGTTTAAATAAAACAAAGAATTTGCACATGTTAACGCATCTGAATAGATACATGTTTAAGATCTAAAAGCACAGATGGTACTGGAATTAAGCCAACTTTGAGGCTTATTTTGTAGCTCCAAGCCTTTTGAACAGCTGAGCTGCATTCAGAAGCTGCCATTGGTCCCAAGCAGCAAAAGACACAGAGTATTCACAGGCACAGGGAAAGATTTTTGTCTCTATGCTGACTTGAGATCTATGCTGTAGTTTTGCCAGATTTCCAGCATGTGGTTGATATGCAATGGCACATCTGCTCTGACTGAACGGAAAAAAGGGTAATAGCATGAAATAGCTACTATTTTAGTTGCTGCCTTACAAAATTCTTTCAACATCATGCTTTTCTGGGGCAGAAACAGAAACTGGCTGGAACAAAAGATATGAAATTTAGAGGAAGGATATCCAAGTTAGTGAAGGTAAAAATAAACATGCAAAATGACTTTACTATTTGACATTCATTGAACTTGGATACGTCAAACATGAAACATTTCAGGAGATGAAATGATTTCACTCTCAGAAAGCCTCTCCTTTTATACTCTTTCAGTTCATTTCACTTCATTTCATTTCATTTTCTGACACCTTTAAAATAACAAGCCCTTAGCCAGTGTCCTCAGCAAATATCCACTGTAGCTTCTACTATTCCTTAGAAAAAGGAAAAGTGTAGCACAGCCATTCAAGTGATGTACAAAAGAACTAGAAAAGATCTCTTTCTGTTCTAGTACCAACACCAATTTCCTAAGAAACTAAATGTATGTAAAATAATGTTTCTATGCTTTTCTTATACTTCTGTTAAATTTATACAATTTTCATTTCATTTTTAGCACCTGGGGGCTCAGCTAAGATTCTTCCATGTAAAAGCCAGAAATGCAGAAAAAGATCATCTCTGTTATAAATCAATCATTAGATTAACCGCTTAAGTACTAAACACGGGGAGAAAAAAAGAAAAAAAGAATATCGGGGTGCAGGAAGTTAATGTAGTTTCACCAAGGTAACACAGGAAGTCTTTGAAAAAACAGGAATTGAATCCAGATTGATTTCTAGAAGGCCAGCAGGGTGCCTGTGCCTCATCCATTAATAACAACACCTGATTCACTTTACAAAGATATTGTGATATTAAATGAATCTATGTAACCAAGACAAACAAAAGGAGGTGTAGAAATGGTGCAAAGCATGTTAAATTCCGCATTAAACAAAGGCCTGGAATATAAATCTCAGTGACACAGAATCCCCACAGAGTCTACGTAATGGACCTCATTGTTCCAATCCCATTCTTCATACGGGAGAAATTTGAAGCTCCAGTTGTTCCTCAAGTTAGAATAGCTTTACTTATGGAAAAAGGACCCCAATACGGAACAGAAATTTTTGTCTTCACTTTATGCACCAGCATATCCTCCCCTTGCAAGTAAAAAAGTCCAATATAGTTAAATGGTGTCCTAACTCTAGTTTTCTGTAGTTCCTGCATCTTAAATCTTTCTAGCTTTTAAGCTTATGAATTCAGAAATATAACACACTGCATGAAGAAAAATTACTTACTTAATAGTGGTCAAAACAGTGAAGCTAATGGAAATGCATGTGATCCAAAAAACAGCCTTTCTTTCTGACTTTTGTTTCAAATTAATCAGTGTTGTACACCTAAGTGCACGGACTTACCAAAATAAATGAATAATTAAAAATAAGAAATAAAACGTGACAATTTTCACTCACAACTCACCTACCTCCATTTTTATATATTATTATAAGGATACTAAAACAAATCTGCTACAATTCACCTCGCAGATTTAATATCTCCTCACTGCTCTCTACACTGACTCATCTTCTCGTAGCATCTTCCTTTTTTGTCACCATGCACTCTCTTTGCTACTCTGATCTTAGAAATAACCAACTAGTACGTCTTTGTATTTCATCAAGTCTCTACTGATTCTGAAATGTCAATTAAATATATTTTCAGCCTTAACTGTATTTCTCAGCTTCCCCATCAGTCATAAGCTTTTTTTCAGTCTATAATCATTTAATTTTGGAAGACATTTTAACATGTAACAATTTCATATGAAATGTAATTTGTTGCTTTCCAATGATATTTAAGAAATAAAATTTTCATATTACAATGTGCTACGAATCTAAAAATGTGTAGCTATCATATAATTGCTCAGTTAACTATATATCAAAATTTCTATGAATGACTTGACATTTCTGTATTAAATTGGTAAATTTAGTATAACAAAACTGTTGAAATGTATGTTCTTATATCAGCTGTACACCAAATAACTTTTGGATCAAATGTACTAAGACAACGGAATTCAAAGGATGCATTTGTTATGTCACCACAGACCAGTTAATAATGCAGAAGTCTAATTATGTAATTAGATTTAACATTCAGATGCCACCCAGGATTAACTTACTTACAAAATGGATTTAAAAATCAATCCTGCAAAAGGTAAATTTTTATTATGGGTCTGTTCAATATATTTTTCAAATATGGTAAATGAAGATATAAAGCATTTAAGATATCACTAAATGCAAATAATGAAAAATATTTAGTGTGTGTGCCTGTGTGTTTTCTTAACAGACACATACTCATTCATCAAACTTGCAGTCCATTACTTTGTCTGGTAGATAGCAGTAATAATTAAGTTAATGTAGATTTCTGATTGTATCTGAAATAGGAGATAAAGAAAATCAAACAATGTAGTACTAAATAAATGTAGCTTGTCTAAAGAAAAACAAAAATACAAGTTGGAAAAGAAAATGCAGCATGTTTTTGTGATAACGACCTAGAAAGCATGAATTATGACTAAAACATTAGAGAGTTATTTCAAGTCAAATAATTCAATCAAAAACTGAAATCATAATTTGTCTAACCTGAAATAATCAGCAAGAAAATGAAATAAGACAGGCTGACTGATTTCACACCTGTATTTCAAAATGACCAGGGAAATCTTCCAACTCCAATCAGAATTTGAACAGAATACATTTCAAAAAGAGACTGGTAAAATGAAGAGATCTAACTGACTGCACATTTTTTTAACAGATATCCAAAACCAGGGTCAAAAACTGTAGAGTAAAAATATGCTTCATTCAGTGAGAAATCAAGTGGGTCTGTACACGTGACACATCAAATCTGAAGCTTATTAGAAGTTAGAGGGAAGTCTCACACTGGTCTCAGTGTGCTTCAGATCAAGCAAAACCAATCAGGCTCCGTGAACAATCATAAAACAGTTGTGTGTTGGTTGGTTGGTTGTTTTTTTTCTGTTAGGTCAGAGTAAAAGCACTGGAGTGAATGATGCGTGATTACTGCTTCACAGTCTTGGCTGTGCAGAACCAAGGTCTTGCTTAAGACAGTTTGAAATGGCTCTGTAGGCATAGTTATCAAAGCACAACTGATTCCTAGACACAGTTTTGACTGTTGTCAGGGAAGACTTGCTTTGTTTCACTGATTGCTCCCACAAAGAGGAATCCAGAAAACATAGAACCAGGGACAAGCTCAGCAAGTGATTCTTCCTTCTTCTCTTTTCCCACTTGCTTAAGCTGAGATGCAGAATTCCTTACCATTCATAAGGCTCGTTGCACAAGGTACACAGAAGCAGAAAGCTAGGTTTTCTGATTACTGAATGAAGATCTCTAAGATCAAATGGAAGGTAAGAATTCCCAGTGATTTCACTTGGTACTGAAATGTCACCAAAAGAAATAGCTGAACTAGAAGAGGGCTAAAGCAGGTAGATGGCAAATTTATGACTTTTCTCACATTTATACCATCACATTATCCCAAAGAAATTTCAGAAATGATGGTTGGAGGCTTTGCCTGAAATGGGACTAATACTGAATGTACATCAGGTCAACCATGACTTTGGCTGAGCTCTGAGACAGATTTCCAGCCTCTCTGGATACCTGCTCCAGTGCTGCCCTTACTTACTGGTGATTTTTTAATTTTTTTTTTTTCCTAATGTCCAGTCTGAACCTTCTAAGAGCAATTTGTGGCTGCAATTTGTTATATCATCTGCTACAACTGAAGAATGTTAGATTATATCATTTACACAGTTCTGTGGCCTCACCAGCACAGAGCAGAGGGAAAGAATAACTTCCCTGAATCTGCAAGACCAGTATATTCTTTGCCTTACAATAACATCACACTTTTGGGCCCACATTCAACCTGGTGTTTACTGTACCTAAACTTGGCCTCCTCAGAGCCCTAAATAATTTATTTCTTCAGTGCAGGATTACACTGACCCAAGATAAGCATTGCAGGATAATATTGCCTTAAGAGGGAGTTGTATCTGAGGTATGTTTCTATACAAAATTTACTTTTCTTTCCCAGCTATGCTACATGTAGCAATGATGTGGCTATGTGTGGTAATAACAAATCAGCAGAACAAAATCTCTAAACTATTTTTACCAGTTCACCTTGCCGACCAATACAATGGGGAGAGGATTCATCTGGTTCTTTCTATCCCCTATCTTTGCTGTTAATCGTTGTGATCTGAAGTGTGGAGGAAGTAGGCCTGCAATTCATTAGGCTCTTTTAGACTCAGGTCTGGGTAGTCTACAGAAGGATGTAAAAGGGATTATCTGTTTCTCTACAAGGGAATAAAGCATAAGATCTAAAGGATTTCATGGCAAATTTCAGTCCATTTCAGTGCCCCTGTACAAAAAGACTGTGTGATGATAACTTGTTAATGTGCTAATTGTGGGTGATTCCTTCTTAGGGGAGAATATTTTTATTCTTTATATACCATGCATACCTTTGAATATTTTTCTTTTTTTCTTAAAAAACAAAACAAAACAAACAAACAAAAAAAAACAGCCTAAATAAACAAAGGACATTCAGACAGATAACTGTTGCTGGCTGAAAATCCCTCAGCAATGCCTTTTCCTACCAAATATTAGTTCATGAAATTTTAGTTGAATTTTAATTTTGGAAGAACACACTGATTTAGACACAATTGTCATTCTTTTTTGAGGCTATTAAAGTGGTTAATTTCAATCTTGATATTGCCCTTATATATACTGTGTAGTCATTACTACTGTAAAAAGTCAAAATGAACCAAAATGATAGATTCAAATCATCTATTAACATCTGCAATTCAAAATGTAACACAATCAAAGAAGAAGCTGTGAGATCACTAAGCTGAGAGGGGAGTGAAAATACCTGCTTCCCTTTGATTCATAATGCAATTAATTTCTAGAATGTCAGAATTTCACTCCAAACAGAAATGCCAGGTCCTGACCAGCTGGGCTGATTAGGGCAACAATATGTATTTTTGTAGTTTACTGTATGATTTTACTATCTCTTGAGTGTCAGAGTGAAACATCAGAATAAATGATCAGTAAAGGTCATTTAAAATGAGTTAAAGTTATAAGAAAGCTGTACAGTTCTAGTGAAGAACCTACTTCTTCTGTAGTCACATCAGTTGCATGTTTACCCTAGCACACACACAGACACTCCTACCAATATGTAGCTAGCCACCTGCCAACACAAGAAATGCATAAAAGCACAAAAGGACTTGTTGCTGTTAAGTATACAATAAGTGCTGCCAGATGTGCAAATGCTGTAAATTTACTTCAGTATGTAGTTTTTTGCCAAATTTATGATAAAAAGGGAAAACAAATAAAACAAAAACAACACTTTGGGAAAAAGAAAAAATCTTTTGATGTTGAATTTAACACCTAAAATGCTGATGACCAGATGATGGCAGCTAATGCTGTCTGTTGTGTTGGATAATTTTAATTTCCCATGCAGTCATATTTGGTGTAGCAGAAAATGCCAACACAGTTAAGATGCAAAAAAAGAAACTGTGCTGTTTACAACCAACAAGCACACAACCTCTGTGGGACAGGCACTCTGTTCCTGCTGCTGGATGCTGGTACTTTCAGTAGGACTACACTGATGCATCATGCCACCACTTTGCAAAGATAAGATGGAGCTCGCAACCTGCCCAGCTGCTTCTACACTACCATTTAAGTGTTGAAATTAAAATCAGCTGTGAGTTGCTTCCTGCTATCCTTCGTGGAACACCTCTATGTGGCTGGCCAGGCACAGCCTGACCCTGCTGCCACAGGAAACTGGGTCCAGGGGACAGTTTCTGACAAGGATTTGAGAGGAGAGTAAGTCAGCTAACTTAAATGACTCTTTCATCAGAAAGAATTAAATGACTCTTTCATCATAGAATGAATGAATATTTTGTGGATGGTTGTTTAATAAGCCCACTGTAGCTTACAGGGGGCCATTCATCTTAGTCTTATGTGCATATCAGCCTCATATTGGTACTTCGATAAAAACCATAGTGCAGGGAGGACAAAACCCTCTACCCGATTGTACAGACTTATATCTCAATATCTCATAGCTCACAACACAGAGATCCAAACCATCTAAACTGGCGCCCTTGGCCTCCATGCCAGAAAACGTACGGTACTAAGCTGAAAGCTATATACAGCTGCCACTGAAAAAATATTCTTAGTGATATTTCAAAGCATTTATCTCTCTCTGGAGCTCTCCTAACCCAGTGATGTGAAGCCTGGCATTTTCTGAGGATCTGCACTTCAGAGGCATGGTCGCACTTTTTCATGAAGGTGACAAATTGCATGTGCTTGCTGTAAGAGAGCTTAATGTTAAAAGCATTTCCCTAAGGAGACAAATATAGCCTTCCTCAGCCTCACATGGTTTGAGTTCATTCTCCCACTCCCATAATCACACACTTACGGAAATCTCCCTTAAGTCCAGGCTCTTGATAAGAAAGCTCTCCTTGTCTCCACAAGGTCAATTTGCAGCCAGGAATACTGGAAATGTCAGAGAGAGAGAGAGAGAGAAAAAGAGAAGACACAAGCAGATGATATCTGTATAGCATGACAGAAGGAACCTGAGTTCTAGCCCTTAATTTCAGACATGCTTTAATATCCATCAAGTCAGGGGCTAGGCCTGGCTCTCCTTGCTGTTACCCAGTAGAAGAACTGGAGCATTCTTCCCAGAAGAGGTGGTGGTGAGGCCTCTCCAACAGGAAACAGGATGGATGACACAGGGTTCAAATCTCTTCAAGCCGAGGTAGGCTTAGAGGCCAAGTTTCCCTTTTCCAGGGTAAATGCCATGATTACTAGGCAATTATGTAAATGGTAGGCAAATTCCTCTGCCTGCTTTTCTGAATTAATTCAGATCTGTCGGCACTTGTTAGACAAGCTCAGCTAATATTTACCAGATCAAACTCCACGGCAGACTTGGGCAAAGAGTTAGATTGCACTAGAGAGTCTAGGATTCATCTGAATATGGACAGTAGCCTAAACATTTGTGCATGGGGAAATTTTAGGTTGACTTGAAAAATGTCTACCATGTGTACTAATAATGAGGAGCTCAGCAGATCATGGTGATCCCTCTTCTTCTTGGGAACTTGGAGAAGACTACATATGGCAGCCAAGTATTAGCAGCTGGCCTGCCCTGTGAGCAAGTGGAACTCAATCCAGTTGGGACCGAAAGGCACAATATATCCCATAACACTGAGCCCTATGCATTGCATCCTGCGCCTCTGCAGAGCTCAGCACTGTGCTTCTGCAGTTGTAACATTTTAGCACTGCATTGCATCCTAAGAACCTGAGGCAGTTTGCTCACACTTGTCTGTAATCCACCTAACATTCAAACTAGCCATTTAATAGCATATCATAATTTGCAAACAGCACTGAAAGAGGATCTCTAAAGAGACTGTTTCACAGCTATTTTCCTTTTTTTTTTTTTTTTTTGGTTGGTTGGTTTCATTTTGTACAAATCACCTGGGTAGAGAAATAAAAGCATATTCTCTCTCTTTTTTTTTAAAAAAAAAAAAAGTACTGAGCTTAGATCTGTTCAAGGACAGCATTAACTTTTGCACTTTTATTTACATGAATTTGTGGTCTTGTAATTACTGCTAGGTCACCCACAGAAAAAGCTGCCTTCTTTTAAAGTAATGAGTGGGTACAGGAATTATTTGTGGGTTACTGAACATGTCTCTAGTCATTAGTTTACTGTTCATTTCAGAAGAGGTTGATTACATTAACAACCCGACCATCAAAAAAGACTTGGAGACCTAGCTGTCTTTTTTTTTAAAAAATAAAATATTACATCACACAATAAAGCAAGAGTAAAAACTAGTATTCTGTTTTTGTACAGGAGCAATATCTAGAAGGATATCTGAAGAAAAATATTCTGCTAATATCAACTTGTGAGAAGGAAAAACTGCAAACAATTTTATGTACTTCTACATGAAACCTTCATGAATAAAATAAAAAATGAAATAAAAAATGAAAGGAAAATTATTATGACACTGCAGAGGGACATATTAAACAGAATTTTTGACCAGTTCATTGATTTTTTTATATGCACCTACCTTCTTTTTTCATTACTCTTTAGCAGCTTTCTTACAAAGATGGAAATGCATGTCTGCAGCGTTTCATAAGTTCCACTTTACTATATAGTTTATTCACCAACCTTATCCACATAAAACATGTTTACTGATTTCTTATATTAGAGGTATAGACTATTAACAAATCTGTATTGTCAATCTGTCAGGATAAGTTTGTACTCCTGTGCAGTCTTTTATTCAAGAGCTTCACCTCTATCACACTGGGGTTAACACAAGAGGTTGGTTTCAGCCCTGTGTATCACTAACCGCATTCTGCTGTCTCCATGTTGAAATAGATGGAAAACAAGTCCTGTGAAAGCATTAACAATTTGGTAAAATAACTGATAAACTGCAGAAATCTGTTCTTTTTTCACAAGCTTCCCCGTTTTTCATAGTTTCTTCTCAGACTGAATTGAACCGCTTGCTGCACATACAGGTTACATTTTCCCAGAGGTTCCTGCATAAGGAATTCCTTTTCAATACATTGTGTAAATTGTCGTTAGAGTTAATCAACCTATGTGTTACAAATAATTTAGTGGTTGGACTTGGAGCTTTCTCTGTTAATGGCTCACTCTGGAACCAAAAGTGACCTTTATAAATTTACTTATTACTTATGATTTTCATTCTAAATCATACAATTTTTTAAATTTTCATTTAATCCTCTTCATTATTTCATCAGTGTTGCTGCATCATTAGTACCCTTACTTAAAATCACATTTTTTCTTAAAGTTGAATAATAATCAAATGCAAAAGAATCCCTAACTTAAAATGTCCATTTAAGTTAGCAAATTTTCTCCATAAAAACCGTAAGTACTGTAAATAAGCCATGAGTTTCCTTGATGCTTTCAGCTCCCTAAAAACTGAGAGGAAGCGATATATAGGGTGAACAAACACACTATATATTTTATAGGAATCTAGAATAATGTCAGTCTAAGATAAATAGTTTAATAAAAAGGGGAAGTTTCTTAATTGCTGTTTACAATCACATACAAAACCTTTCAGAAGGTTCAGAAGGTTGGATAGAACCACATATAAATCCAATGCTTTGATAAGTAAACCAAATGCTGTATGCCACAAATATGAAGAAAAAATGCTTTCTGATTTGTGTTGTGCAACAGTATGAAAACCACAGCACAGCTTGCTTCTCAGAAATTGGGGAAGGGTAAGAAAGGGCTGTCCTGAGCCAAGGAAGCACAGTGCAGGCAAAAGGGTTATCATAGACCATTCCCTTCTCCTCCAGCTTATTTGTGATATGCCATGGAAAGGAATACCTTTTTATTAGATTAAATATGTTGTTAGAGTGACCATCAATTAAATATTTAAGAGAAAGATGGATGGCTACTCACCATAGTATGACAGTTAAGCACTTTTCCAATATTTAACCTGTAGCTTTACAGAAGCATGTCAAAACCATTTTTCCCCAGAATCATCTTCTAAAGTCTGCAGTGATACAGCAGTCAGATACACTGAAGGCTTTATATTTAAGGGAAGAAAACTATGATAATTTAACCATAATGCAAGACATTTTACCCCAAATATGACACTCATTCATACTTTGCAATCAGTAATTAACCAGTAAATCAGATGAAGTCTTCACATTGACCTGTGGAACTTTGTTTCACCTCTCTGTGACCCCTGTCACCAACTCAAAAGCAAAACCATCCACAGATGTTAGCTCTGCAAGAGTTACAGCACATATGTCACATTCACAACCATGTCAATCTTGTTGTGACTGTGGAAGAGAATAGCATTATGTCATGAAAAAGAAATTGTATCAAAACATACAGGTATACAATTCTTTTCTATAGCTTTTTCCTGAGAATTGCTGTCCAAAATAAATGTTACTTTAGCATATACATATCAAGGTGCTGAGTTTTCCCTATCTGTTTTTGTACTGTGCAAGCTAGACTGATCTTTATGCAACTCTCAATGCCTGTCCTTGGATTTGAAGAGAATATTTAGACGTGGCTTCCACGTTGCTCTAATACTTGTCCTACCTAATTGTCTCAGATTTTGTTGTAGTTACTGTGGCCAAGGTGAGTTACAGAATCAGAAGCTTCCAAACAGGACATTTTTCAAAAGAACACACTCATTAGGGTTGTTAAAGAGGATTTTTATCCACAGTTACATTATGCCTAAATTGCCTTTAAGAAAAATGAACTGTAGGCTTAAATTCTCAGACCCCAGACAGCAGTGATATCTGACTCTTGACATTGCTGCATGAAAAACAAAAGGTCATTCAGCTTACCAAGTCTATAAATTCAGAGCTCCAAGTAAGAAAACATTTATGATGCTGTAGACTATTTCAAATGAACGAGAAATAAACACAGTCTAATATCAAGACCACTATGAAATTCAGCAGGGAATGTGATCAGGAGGATTTAATTTTCTAAAACTCTAGTATATAATGGAGAACATCATAAGATAACCAAGTGCTGGTTATCTTAAGAAGCATGCTGCACTCCGTGAAAGAAAAAGAAAGATGAGGATATAAGCATTTGATGGAAGGTGATGTCTACATTATCTGCTAACAAGCTGAACTGCCTTATGAAATAGTGCACTGGCAATTAAGGGTGAACAGTGTAGTGTCTTCTGTGATGTGTGGATGCACATACATAGGACTTAAAACACAGTTTTAAAAACATTCAGATTGACAAGATACTTTATCAGCTCATTTACCACTTGTGAAAACTCACAGGGAAGAAAACAGACAACTACCAATACACATTGGCTCCCCTACTGATCTCTAATTTTTTACTAGTTTTTTACTTCATGACATGTAAATACACTATTAGAAGTGTCTCTCAGAAATGAGTTTGGTTCTCTGGATACTTTAAAAATCATATTTCACCTTTTTTTTTTTAATTGTCACTAGTGTAACAGTATAAACCATTGTAGTCTTAAAATGCAGATACCTGCATAGATTTCAGTACTTGTTCTTCAGTCTATTAGGAAGATTTCTAAGTCATAAATTCTGAAAAATGCAGCTACCTTACATCTGATTGATCCCTATACACTCACACAATGTCACTAGTAGCTCAAAAGCATTATTTCAGGCTTTTCCACCTTGTACAAGAATTTGCTGTTCAGACATCAGAAACCTGAAATGTTTGTGTATGTTCCTAAACTCAAGTGCAGTTGCCTCATTGTACACACATACCAAATAATACTAATACTAATACTACTTCTACTAATTAAAATTTTGTTTTAATTAAGACGAAATTTAAAAGCCTCATATGCATTTCCTTGTCCCAGTTTCATCTCTCTTGTGAGCACACTATAAAATAGGGCTCAGAATCCCCTGAATGAAACGCGGCACACAGTCTCTACTCTGAATCTGTCCCCTTACATTTCTAAAGAGCAATACAAACACTTAGGATTTTGGTGCTTTCTCTAGGAATTTTCACATCTCTAGATTCCAATACAATCACGGAAGTTGGAAAAAAACCTCCAAGGTTTCACCATGCCAAGAGGTATACAGATCAATAGGATCTTCTGGATTTAATAATAAATCATTTTTTCTGTCCTGGGGATTTAATCTGCAGGCCCACATACATACTTATCTCCATCCCACACTTTCAGGCAACATTTCTGGAACAAAGCTAGCCCCTTAAAGTCAGATAACAAATAGCAAAAGATTGAACAAATATCTTGAGACATTTATACCGTTTCATTAAAATAATGTTGAAACCTCCAAAATCGTCTCATAGACAAAAATAAGAAAATAAGACAAAACCAACCAAACAAACAATCACAAAAAACAGCAGGGCAGACCCTGAAGCCTTGTAAATAAGAGGCCTGCTAATGTAGCCCACAGAGCTTCTTTGGTTTATACCTGCTGAAGATCTTGTTCATAGTTAAACAGTTAAACGAATGAGGTGGAACAGGTCACCATATTGTTAAATTAAAGAAATGAGCACAGCTGACTCTGTTAATGCGAGGAAACTAAAATCCATATTCTTCTAAGAGGTTTGAAACAGAAACAGAAACAGAAAAAAAAATCTGTCAGTGGAAGCTTACTGTCTGGCTGCAATACATCACCCCAATATGTTAGCAGAGCTTGCAGGAGGCACTCATCAATGAAAACCAATTGTCTTGTCCATCTCCAATACATCACCTCAGTATCTTTCAAATTGAACGAATGTGTTCCTGACAACAACAGTAAATATTTGTTGTTGTTTTGTTTTGTTTTGTTTTGTTTTTTCAGACAACTTCCATAATGAAAAATCTCATATAGTTTTCAAAGAGCAATAGTTTTTTTTAAATATTAATTTGCAACCCACACTTGGAAGACTAACTGTTTTTAGTCATGGCATCTGTATGTAATCTGCCTCATAATAAGGTAATGGTAAGTGACTTTATATTCTATGAAAAGCTTAAAGGAATAATAAACAAACATTGTCCCTAGAGAGGGAAATGTTAAACAAAAATGAAGGGTCATACTAAAATAGTTGCTCATGATCTAATACAGTCAGTTGCCTCTGCAAATTTGCCTTGCATCCCCTGCAGCCTTCAGGACAAGACTGGCAGCATTCAGGACAACCAAGTTGTGCAAGGTACACAGATACAAATAACCTTTGAGCAGCAACTGAAGCCAGGCAACTGAGTCTTCATTTTAATCTATTTATGCAGGCATATCTATGCAGAGGACAGCAATAAAAGTTTTTTGCCACTAAGTGACAATGTAGAGTTCATAACAGTGCTGAATTGCACAACACTGGCATACAAATACTTCATCCATGTCTTTACAGAAGAGGTTGGTGATGAACCAAATCAGGAATCAATATTCCTAGGGACATTAGAGCAGAAGTATACACAAAATAGCATCGGCTATGGAAGATGTACTTAAAGTAGACAAAGCTGTAGGACCACATATGCATCAATAAACATTATCAGATGTTTTCTAGGAAACTGCTGAACCTTCAAATATTTGGGTCAAATATATATATTTGTACAAGTTCAACAGCTGAAAACACAGAAGAGGAGCTTGACTAAATTGTTTTTAAAAGATATAGAGTCAACATAAGAAAATAAATAAGGGAATTTAATATAAATGTTATGCAGAGAGATTATCCTAAGAAATAACTTCAACTCCAAGGTGCCATTACAAAAAAAAAAAAAAAAATGGAAATGTTATAAGGGATTGAGACATGTATTCATGATTAACTCATGAGTTTGGAGGCTAGAGTTCTCTCTCTCTCTCTCTCTCTTTTTGCGACACAGAGGAAAAAATATAGTTACTTTTTCAATAAACATTAAAGTGTTTCAGCACTAGATTAATTGCTGTCATAAAAAGTGATGTAGTCAGGGGTAGGTAAACAGCCATTACTTGAATAAGGTTTGTAATCAAGGATACTGGAGTGACAGTTTATGGCTTATATCACTCTGAGGCATCCAAGTCAGCATATTGAAGAGAAACTTCAAGGAGTCTGGGATTTCCACTGTACAGAATTGGTGGGATCCCTTCTGAGAAAAAAAGCAAAAGAGTAAGATTCTTCTAATTTGGGGGCTCTATTTTGGGGCTTAGAGCAAGGGATTTAGACTGCAAGTCCTTCTCCCACTATGAAATGAGAAGCAAAACAAAGAAGCATAGGGAAATTCCTTCTCCCAGATATTCAGGAATGGATATTCAGGTTCTTAAGGGTGAGCCTAAGGGTTCTATGATACAAGCTCTGCTTTCCCTAGTAGGAGACTACAGAGAGAGCTTTTTATTTTCCCATTTCAACAGGTAGAGTCAGAACTGATGCAACTTGGCAGACATGACAGCCACCAATTGCCAAATTTCCAAAACAAAATGAGTAACAAGTTGAGAACCAGAGTGTTCTTTATTTATATTTTAGTTACTTTTATTACCTTGTGCTTTATTTGGAGAGTTAACCCAGTCATTCCAGCTTGGTTTAGATGAAGAAAAGCCTAACTAGGTGAAATAAGGTGTAGCCCATAAGATGTAGAACAGTGGTAGAAGGCCTGGAGACTGGGAGAGAAAGCATAAGTGAAAGTTTGAGATCAAAAGCATTTTCCTTAATTTAAAAGGCAAAGAATGCTTATTAATAAGGCCTGTTTATTTCTATCTTCTAGTCAAAACAGAAAAAAGAAATTAAAGCAAAGTGGAAAATATATGCATCATAATTTGAATTGTGCTCTGGAATCCTGGCAGTAGATTAAAAAAAAATTAGTATGGGTACCTGAAAAATTCTATTCTGACTAATTAAAACGTCACTGATATAATTAATAAAACTTGTTATTTCTCATAATTTTATCAGGAGTGGTGCTCATTTCCAGGCTTTTTTTAATGTGTTCTTTCCTCTATTATAAAATAAATAGTTACCTCTTCTGAATATAGATATTTCAAGGCAATAAATCACTGACCACTATATCCATATAATGAGAAAAGAAGTTAAAGTGAAACTAAAATATTTCTCAGCATTTCATGTTGTATTAATCTCGATATTTTTAGTATGTGGTCCCTATGCCTAATTACAAACTTTAGTATCTTATTTCTGTACAAAGCATATGATGCTATATGAAATATTATCACTCAGAAAGCATAATTAATCTGTTATTCCACCAGAGAAATGGTAACTATGTTTTTCTACATAATGCAGTACTTAAATAATAATCACATTACCAGCAGTATCAAAGGTCAAATATAAGTATCTTTTTTGATATTCAGTGGTTTCTTGGGCAAATACTAGTGACATCAGGCTATGTCATACTAAATAGAACATTTAACAAAAATGTCATTAATACATCATGTTTAATACATGCACCACTTTTGTTTATAAAAAATGGAGTATGTTCACACTTAGCAAGGTTTTAAGAGTTATAGTTTCATTTAAAACTTCTTTCTGTTCTTTGATGTTGCAGAATAACCAAACTGTTCCTTTGAAATGCAGCAGTAGCAGCTGAACCAAATCACCCTCAATCAACATTAGTGATAACCCATTCAATCTCATGTCCCACGGTTGACCTCAGTCTGGTTTTGATCAGAACTAGTTTGGGTAAAAGAGCATTCACCTTCACAGGCTGGCAGTGAGAGTCAGGTAAATTGAAAGCTATTTATGTCAGCATTTTCATACTGTATAGCTATTACAAATATCTATATAATCAGTATTACACCAAGTGGACTGTATGCTACCCGAACTTTCAGTTAATGAGAAATTAATATTTTAACATATGGATAAAAAAATTCAACAGCACATATAGACTTGATTTTTTTTTGTTATGTTCTGTGTTATATATTAACAGCAGCAGCAACTTTCATATATGTGGTGTCAAATACGTTATCAACGTCTGTGAGAAATTCAAACTGACTTTAGTTAACAATGTCCTAAGCTACTTTACACTGCTGACTATTAAGTTTGTGAATTTGGACATGAATTTTAACTTGACCTTTAAAGGACATATTACACTTCAACCAATGGTTTTCTTCTTTCTTGTGCTTGCTCCAGATTCTGAAGTAACCGAGTCTAAACCTAAGATTTGGCGTTATCCAAGTTCTCTGTTTGTCAGGTGCTAAATGTCTCTTTGCAGGGATGTCTGATCAAAATATGTGAATATATGGCAAAAGTAAAAATTATGTTACAAACAAATATGTCCAGGAAAAGCATAAGATCCCCAGTTCCAGTAGACTGATGCTGAAAAGAGTAGTTTCCTGCATAAAGTTGAGGCATTCTATCCAGGCTACAAAATCACACAATTTGTTTCTCTGAAATGTTGACATAAATAGTTTTCAATTTACCTGACTCCTTGGAACAATATATTCCAGTTTCAAAGGTCTAAATTTTAGCACATGAAAACAATGTGTTTTCAGAAGCACACCATGTAGAGCATTTCGTTTTCAATAAATCAGTTTTGTCATATGGGTATGGCATTATACTGGTACTAAATTTTTTTTCCCCTCTGCGTATTTTCCTCCAATAGGAACTAGATTTCAAAGATAAATAGAGCAAATCTCAGCCATCGGTTATAGCCATGTAGCCCTACTGCCTTTAAGTGAAATTGCAGCGCTGTAACAAATGGCACAATTTTGCTAATTTAGGCAGAGTGCTACACTGGCTTGCTGATTACAAGAGATTTTTTGTGATTACAATATCCAGTTTACACAATATAGAGACGGTCATAGTCAACTCTTACTGATGAATGCAGCGTATGTTTGGTTGCATATGTATGGAAACAAAAGTATGCATATACATATGCATTTGTATGCATATACAGAAGAAAAAAAAAAACACTGAAAAAAAGCAAAACATTCAGAAATGGAAACATCAGAAAGGTCTAGAAGAGACTTTAAAAGGTCATTTAATGACCTGTCCCAAGGTCAAATCAAATACACCTGTCTCATTCTTGGGAGAACTTTTGTGCAGCCTTTTCTTATGCGTCCATGGGGACTTCATAGCTTCGTCCAAGAAATGCATTCTAGCACTTACCTAATCCTTCTGTTAAAATATTGTTCATGATATCTAATCTAAATCTTCCTTGCTTCAGCTTAACCCCTCTACTTTCTACCTCTAGTTAACTAATGGACAGCTCTTGACTGACAGTATGGGTGACAAAAGTGGGAGAGAACCGGTTGCAGAAGATGCTGACTGTGGGAAACGGATGCAGGAATGGTTTGTCTCTAACACAGAAGAATGCCTTTGTTCTGTCAATTCTGTTACACATGAAAAAGTCTTGCAGTACGTACATTTTTGAATGCGTACTTAGAGGGTGTAGTATGTCTTTCATGATAAGACATTTCTGAGTTTCTGCTCTTCTGCCATGAGAATCTTGAACAGATATTTAAAAGCTCGGTTCTATCCCAATGATGTGAAAAATACCAAAAAATACAAGTATAAATGAAATGAGGCTTAATCAAAATTAGGAATATATGTAAAAATAATTAAATGACTTAGGTTTTAAAATTCATACAACAGTCATGTCAGTTAGTATCAGAATCCTTACAGAAGTTGAGACATGAAATCTGTTCCTTGTTCTTTGAGTGCAATGTCTGATACACTGCTGTGAAAGGAGAGGTTATTGGCATCATACAAGGTCTAACACAACTTCCTGCTGGAGAGTTCTCCCATCTCTTTAGGTCCTTACAAAAAATTCAGTTATTTATGACAGTTGAAGTTAAGCCAGTTGGGCTATTAATTTCTTGTCTCCTCCTTTCTTTCCATTTTTAATGATAAAAATCACATTTGCCATTCCCTAACCTCCCAATACCTGAGCTGTCTTTTACAAATCTAAAATAAGTTCTGTTTTTTATGAGACTTTCTCAGTCAGTCTTTCATACTTTAGGAAGAAATTATTTAAGCCCAAAGATTTGAAAGCATAGAACTTAAGTTCTTTCTAACAATTTTCTCCCTTCCCTGGCATGAGTATTTAGTACAAGACTGCTTGGAGTTATGGAAGAGTCAAAAACAAACCTAGGCTTGGGAAAGCACTACAGTACACTGGAGTAGACAGCGCATCTTCCTTGGATCATGAAGTATGAAATAGGTAAATATAATAGTTGGCCATCAGCCATTTTCTGCTTCTTGACAGTATCTTGTCAGTACTCTTTTACTGGTTAATTTAGAAGCTTCTTGGAAAAATCTAAATTCCTTAGGCACAGTGTAACCTCTATCCTGTTCAGAGCCTCTAGTTGTTATTATGTAATTTATCACAGAATCACAGAATTGTAGGGGTTGGAAGAGACCTCAGGAGATCATTGTGTCCAATCCCAATGTTAATTCGTTTTCTCTACTGAAAAGAAATAACAGTTTATTTATCAAGTATATGGTTAAATGCATTTTACCTGCTTTATATTTACTTTACTTTATAGATAGAAAATTCAAGGTGGAAAAGCTTTCTTGAGGCATAGGGGCAACAATCTTCCTTTTGCAGGCACCTGAGTCTTAGAACACCTTCAAAAAAATAATAAAAAATAATAAAAAATAAAATAAAATAAATAAATAAATAAAATAAAATAAAATAAATAAAATAAAATAAAATAAAATAAAATAAAATAAAATAAAATAAAATAAAATAAAATAAAATAAATAACATAAATAAATAAAATAAAATAAAATAAAATAAAACAAAATAAAAACAGGAAATCCTCTTATGCTCCACCTTAATAGGAGGCAGGGACTTTTACAATGCTCATTTCTCTGCTGGCTTTGTCTTGTCTTCCATGCTCACACTTTTTTCTTTCTGTAAAAAAAAAAAATAGAATGAAGGCTGGGAATAAGAATGAAGGTAAGAAGGATTGGGAGCAGGATATCAGTATGTAGTAATAAAAGGAACAGAAAGTGTGAGCATGGAAGACAGAACAAAGCCAGCAGAGAAATGAGCATTGTAAAAGTCCCTGCCTCCTATTAAGGTGGAGCATAAGAGGATTTTCTTATGGTCTTATGCTCTTATTTCCTTATGCTCTTATGTTTCTCTTAGTTCTCTCAGAATTTCATATCTTTTATCCTCTCCAGCTCTCCAAGCACCATACGCTTTCTAATACATGCTGTTTTATGTTCAGATGTCCCCCTTGTAAAGGATACTAACGTATCTTGTACATATTCAGAGAAACCAATGCCGATGAAGCCATATATGCATATATCACATACACACAGTGAAGCTTTCTAGAGACTACTAAATACTGAATGGAAACTATGGTGCTTATATCCAATAAAACCATACTGCTTCTCATGTTTAAAATAGAATACTCACAGTCTCTGGACCATACATTCTCATATCTCAAACAGCAACTGAATAGTGAGGACTGAAATACTGAATATTGTATTTCTTAAAATATATATATTTTTTGTTTGCTTACTTGTTTAGTATTTCATGTGATTACAATGAGGGTGGTTTGGTTTGGTTTCGTTTTCTTACAATGATCTGTTGTCAACAGCCTGGCATTTCATCTCTGCATGAAGGAGGTTTTAAAAATAAATGTCCTGCTCCCACCTGCATACTCATTGTCTCATATATACAGGATGTTTATTCCTGTTCAGATGAAGATGATTCCTCTAGAAATTACTTCTGACAATTCAGAGCTTAACACCAGAAAGTATCAGTATGATCATCCAGTCTAGCTTCTTGATCTACTCTGCCTATATTATAATCAGGATGCAATAATCAGGGTTGAAAGATCAAATCTCAAAGGAAAAGTTTCAGTCTTCATTTTAAAATCTCCTGCCATGAAGAATTTCTCCCACTGTTAAAGTTTTCAACCATTCTCTTTTAGTTTTAATAACTATCAGATTCTCTATCACGCTACTTTTTATCATACCCTGAAGTCAATTCTCCTTTCTAACATGAACTTTGCATTTCCTGACTTGTGAATGTATAACCTTATACCTTTGATTTAATCACAGTATTAGTTTTCATTATTGTCAATTATTATGCAAAAATATGTTACCTGGCACATAAGAGGTCTGTTCAGATCTTGGTCTAAGTGACACCTAGAAAAACGATGGTCTTTACTTCAAGTATACAGTTTCTCCAACCTGTCCTTAATCTTAACAAAAGCTGACCTATCTGTGTACACCTAAGTGCATGACTTCAGTGGCAAATCTAAAGACTTAGAATCTCACTTGATAGCGATGCTCAGCAGCCCTGAACTGTAGCTGCATTTTCCAACAAACCCTTCTCTCCAGCATCCTAGCTGTCTGAAGCATCCTGCTGTCCAGGGAATTGGCTGTTGTTCATAGCACAAGGAATTTTTATACCTAATACCCCTGTGAATTCCACACAATTTGTGAGCATTACATTTCGGAGCAGATTATCTCTCTCACAAGCCTCCTTTACATTTGGCCTTAAGTGTGTGTTTGTTTGTTTTGTAGAGACGTATTTAGTACAGATGGCAAGTCACAAAACTGTTAGACTTTTTATTTTAAAATATTTCATCAGGAAAAACTCCCTGAGAAGACCCAGTTCTTTTCCAAGGCTATCCCAAGACAAAATGTGTTGGTAGAAAAGCCAACTAAATAACACATACAAAGAAAATAACAAACAGTTTCAAGCTTTGTAGAAAATAAGTCTTTAAAAGCTGTTAAACCAAAGCCTAAGTCCTTTTGCATTAAGGGTTGTTTACATATCCCCATCCAGGGCAATTTTTCTAACATGCAAAACCTGAATATCTTTCATAATCATTAGCTCTATGCATTAAAACATTTTTTCAATGTAATGAGTTAACAGATTACCCTTTTAAATTACATTTTTGGATAGTACAAGTACATGCTCAAATTCTACTAAGACACACATGGCTTTCAGAGTTAAATTTACCCAGAGGATAGCTGCATTGGCTTCATATAGAAAAGCTATGTCAAGTAGAAGATAGAACATGATTGTTGTCTAGATTATGGTAAAAATTGTCAAAAATTGTTCCTCTGTTCCTGCATTTTACATTCTTTGCTTCTTGTAACATAGGTGAATCTTTTCTTGGTGAAAAGCACCATATAGAATATAGCTGGGAAGAAACTGAAGGTGTGACTCACAAGAGATGGATGGGCTTGGAATTGCCTGCCCCAGACCTCAGATACATCTTACCCCCATCTTCAGTTATTACTTCTGCTCTGTCCCTTGAGATTCCCTAAAAATGGTCTTGCAGTTAGGTATGTAGACAAATGAGAGTTCTTCTCAGTGACACAGCACTGCCAGGGCAGAGAATACAACTACTCTGAAGATGAGTGTCTGTACAAAGGAGTACAGAAATATCACAACTTCTTTAAACCTTTTCTACCACTAAGTAAATTTGAATTTATTGGTTTGTGATGAGCAACATGAGGCTACAGAATAAATCAGCAGAAGCACCAAGGTTATATGTTAAGACAAGTGTTCAGAAAATCTGGAGCCACACAAGGAAAGAGAGCAATTAATTTCAGGATAAGAATTGCTCTAACAGACAGATGTGGACAAACCTGGAAAGATTGAGTAGTCTGGCATCAATGCAGCAAAGAAGAGTAGTGATGCACTTAGCAATCACGTATGATTATTATCACATATCAGCAATACCAGGGTAGTGTGGCAAACCTTATTCCTCCTGGCATGCTGTTGGGTACCCACCTGAGTGCCCAGTGGGTACCATGCACACTGTGTCAACCAACTTCCTGAGTCTTATTTGTAGCCAAGCAACATCCTTGTCTCCCTTTAGGGTCATTTGAAATTAATAGGCACCTTTAAAGAATGATTAATCCAGTTTAGGTTAGGAGTCTATTTTAGCATGATTTGAATCATGCTCTAGAAGTGCCTATTTCTGCATTCTCTATAAGGGGAAACTGTGATGATTAGCTCACAGCTGAATATTTACACTGGGTGCATCTGCATTTGGTGAGATGAATTCAAGCCTTAGAGTTTGAATAGACAAGATGAAGAATAAAATGTTCCAGTAGCATGAACAAAAACATGGCTTGCTTCAGCACCTTACCACACATTTCAAGATTTTTACTTTTGCAGAACAGAAGGTTACCAGAGGGACTTGGCCTTTTTAAAGCATATTGGATACATGTTTGCCAAGTAGAGGGTAAACAGGAAAAGAACAGGAAACAGGAGAAAAAAAAAAAAAAAGAAATAACAGGAAAGAAAACAGGGGTGAGAGGCTACTGAATATAGTACAAGGAAAAAAAAAAACAAAGAAAAGAAAAAAGAAAAAAAAACAGCAGAGCATGTATGATTGACATGAGATCATCAATGTGTGTGGAGTGTGGTGGAGCATGAAAAGTCAAAACCAACAAAGAGGTAGTTTTAGGATTAGGAGTAGCCAGCCAGAAATTCAGAGCAGTATGATCATATAATCACTGCCTGATGAGCCCAGATTCGCTTGTCCTCAAATTTCACAGGTTGTGATTCCAAGAACATGATAAAATGGACAAGAAAGGCAGTATGCAAATGTTCTTATATTTCACAACAATAAAAAACACTACAAGTCTGTATTTTAATGAATCTGATCACACTTTTTTTTTCAAGCATTTCTCCAGAAGACCAAGAAAAGAGAACTTTCACCAAAAAACAAGGATCTCTGATCTCTGACACTCTTTATGCATTAACTGAGATGCTAAAATGAACATCAAAGTTTGTAAAATTTTGTTTAAAATTCCAAGAAATAACAAAAGATCAGTTCTTTCAAAACATCTTCTATGCCTGTCCTTATTTATTCAAATTTGTAGGCCCTCAGTCTAGGAGCTCTCTGCAACTCCTTTGTTACACAAGCCGGTGTGATTTAGATGATTCATCACTACAAATCCTGTCTTCTTTTGAAGTCAGGGAAAAAAAAAAAAAAAAAAAAACACTTCTAGATTCACCATGCTGTGAGTGTATTGCAAGGACAAACAGGATAGAGGCTTCTAGACTTCCTTTCACTGAAAAATGCCTGTGGCAAGTAAGACAACCCTGAAGCACAGGGACTATATGGGTTTTCACACCTGGAGTGTGAAAAGCCACCAGGAATGCTTCAAAAGGAAAGAACAGTGAATGAATCAGGCCTCCAGCCAAGTCTGTCTCCTGCCCAGAGTGTAGACGATGTCTCCAATCTCACAGAATTGAACAAGACGAGGTACAGCCATAGCTTCATAAAAGTCATTTTAGATTTCTTTAAAAGACTGAAAAGTGTCTTGTTTTGGTATTCAAACCTACAGAGCATGTGGTTTCATGTCAACAGGTATCCCAACTCAGTTAAGGAGCATTTCTTGAACAGCAGTAGTACTCAGCGCAAGTAGAAAAAGAACAACACAGCCCTTTATACACTCAGCACTTAGTTACGGATACCACAAATATAAAAATGTTTCTTTGTAACAGATTACTTATATGTTGTAAATTTGTGTTTTATAAAAATTTTATTATGTTATCATATGCTTTGTAAATATATTATTTAGTTCATTTAACATTAAAATTTGTTAATGTTAAATTTTAAGAATGATTAATTCTTTGTGATTTGGAAAGTACTTCTAAAGAAACATTTTTAATTTGAAATTTTAAAAAATGAATGAAGTATTCTCTCAAATATGGTTTATAACCTTTACTGAGTTAGTTTTTGTTCTTTCTTTTTTTTGGGGGGGGGTTGTTTATTTTGTTTGTTTGTACAAAACATAAATCAAAGCTGTTTATGTTCACTTGGACAAAAGCACAGCTTTCATGTAAGCACATATCTTATATATCATATTTTTTTCATGCTTACTGGGTTAAATCCTAAGGGATATAAATGCAGTAAAGGTAAACTGCTTTACATCAGCTGATATGGCAACTAACACATTGTGATTAGCCTGTCTTAATTATTCCAAATTGATTCAATTTATACTGTATAACTATTGGAAAAAAAAAAAAAAGAAAGGAAATGCCACAGCCACTGACAGCTTTTTTTGACTCTTCTGTACTATCTTGGTTTGTCTGTAGTAAAGAGGTTGTATCAGATAAGCTAAGTACAGATCAATACAGACAAGTTGACTAATACCTGAACTTCTCATTCCCATAATGTTTGACAGAGTTCTGTGCCACATCTTGTGTGTCCTGTATGAAAGCACATTGAAACACCAGGGGAAGTGAATACAAATTTTTCTTTCCTCAAGCATTTCATTATTAGAAAGTTGAATTAAATAATAATATACTGGGTAGCTACTTGCATGGTGTAGATCAGTTTACTCCTTAATTCTAGTGCAGACCTTACAATCTACACCAGCACAATTAGAGAGTCTGTAGTGTTCTGAACTCAATTACATTTTGGCATGTAAAGTTATACAGTTGACCATCACCTACAACATCAGACTTTCTTGAAAACAGCTGGAGTAAGCAAATGGACAACAATATCTTTCTAAGAAAAGAAAGACTGTCAACTTACCTTTCCCATTACAGTGATGCAACGGATCCAGTTTCAGAACAGAAGGCAGCCAACATCCATTTTGAGGTATTTTACCTGTGTTCTATAAACATCTGTATAACATCAACAGCAAGCTCGCTTGTGAGACTAGAGGAAACCTATTTGCAAAAACTCTACAACCCCAAGTGTCTTGTTTATTACAACACCATTTTTTAACTTCTCTTCAAATCTCTCTCTAATCCTTAAGGACCTCTCTAATTGAAAACCCAGAAATCTCAGAAATTACTGGCCACTTATTCTCCATTATCTTCAATGAATTTTAAATGTCTGACATCAATGTGAAACAAAAGTCTTTTCCAACAGAAACATTTCACAATATAATAAAAAGTTCCTAGAGTCAACAAAATCTCAAAAGTGGTTTTGCTTAATTCAGCTTTTATACCCTCTGAAAGAGTAATGAAAGAACCAGAACTTTATCCAGGATTCATGTTTATTTCCAGAATATTTCAGTATTATCTTGCCCTCTTTCCAAATGTCATTGAGATGATATTTGTGTCTATTTTTAGTAGAAAGATGTGCATGTTTTCCCCTTTTTCTTAGAAGCTGAAAGGTCAGGCAAAATCAGAATCCTTTGTGTAGCTCTTCATTTCAAGTGCATTATCTTCATGATTTGGTTATCAGATGAATTTGTCCTATTTCACTCTGATGAGAGATTTCAGACATGACCTCAGAGTCCCAAACAACATGTTCTCAAATGTAGAACCTCTCTGCAATCACTTACCGTTTTGACAAATCAGAACTTTCCAATGTAGAAACATTCTCTCAAAAAATCCTCCAAAAATTTGTTGACAACTCAATCATCCCCTGCCTTCCTTCTTTAAATGTAACTAAGCATTTCTGATGTCTTAACATAGGGTTTCAAGAAGGTTGCACTGGGAAGGACAGTCTTTGCTGACAACAAATGCACCAAACTGAGGGACATTTCCACTTGCTAGTTTCTCCATCATGCTTGCAAACAGGTTGCAATAATCTATGAAAACATCAGATTATTTCTACTGATCCAGTTCTTGTAATCTTGCCCTACGCATTCAGGTAAGACAAAAGTACATGTGATCTTTAGGGAAAAAATCCATGCAACTCCTTTACTCTCCAAAATATTTGATGTAGTTCACTGAATACCTGCAGACACACCCTTAAAAAGGAACATGAATTCAGCACAATAGAATGAGCTTGTTTTTCCAGTGCGGATGTGAAACTAGTTTACATGATACAATGTGAGAGAATAATTGTATTGGGAGGGTGTTAATGCCATTTACTTATCCATTTGGAACCTCTAATGAAAACTGTTTAGGAAACAAATGACTAATTATGTTCTACATGCAAAATAATTAAACATTCAGAACATGATAGTTAGGAAGGCTGGAGTTTAGTATTAAATATGATATTCAATTTTAATCTGAAAGGGCAGATTAAACCAATTCAGTGAAGAAATAGAATTTTAAAGTAAATAAATAAATAAATACAGATCACCCATGATGTTAGAAGCTTCTAGGTAGGGAACTTACTAGCAAAAATATTATGTCTGAAATAGCTCCAGAGATTCATGGTACTTGCAATTGTATGCTCTTAATATATATTACCAGATACTTATCGAGCATGGGTGGTAATGCAGTAGATGAAGCTCATTCACCTAACATTTTGGGTGTCTAATCTTCACAGCCATAATCTACTGAGTCTAGCCCACCTCTCCCAAATGAAGCAAAACTACACCAGAGGGAAAAGACCCTCTCTTGTCTCCTTCAGGGCACATCTATGCTGCATACTGTGGTACAACACAGCTGCAACCAGCTGCAGTGAGTACTGAGGGCGGTGTAGGTGCACTGTGACAGTACTCCATCTGAGCTGAAGAGCCCTGCTAATACACCAACACTCTTCTGAGACTGGAACCTGCTCTTTCAGCCTGCACTCAAATTTCACTAGAGAGTGAGTTGCAAACAACCTAGCAACCTGTACTGCAGCAAACATAAATTAGCAGTAGTAGTAAAAGCATTTCTGAATATAAGCTGAATGTTGGTCCTAGTATGGAGATGTCACTACCCCCTAGTTCCTACAGTCCTGAAGTTAATCTTCAATGGCTCCCAAACCATCCTCAGGGCTCCCAGAAGTGCAGATTAACCTTGGGATAGACTTCATTTATAAATGTATACTGCCTGAGCTAAACAGTTAAGAAAACCACTACACATTACAGCTGTGAGATTATAGATTCCCACGTGATGTGACCTTACCTACGGAGATGGAGAGAACATGCCATACTGTAAGGACATAACTTATGCTGCACTTAAGAGGTCAAATTAAATAAATAAATAAATAAATAAATAAATAAATAAATAAATAAGCATTGTGTTCAAATTCCTTATTTCTAAATGCTTAAAAGAAAATATATTTGTATACTGTGAGGTGGGATGTTTGGTTTTTTGGCCTGCACATGTAGGAGACACTAAGCCTTCCGCTGTATTTCAATTTTACTTAACTGTCACAGCATGAATAATAATCAGCTGAGTATAAATGTTCACAAAGCCAAAGGAAACAGTTGTGAACAATCTTCGGCAGAAAACAATGGCTGGGCCAACAACATGCTCTGAGTTCTGCTGCAGCAGAAGGATACTGTTAATCATCATTTGTTCTAGCATTTCTCTGTAGAATAAACAGCAAAGGACTTAAGTTCAGAATGGTACGTAATTGTTTTATTATTGATGGTAGTTAAATAAATAGCACCCTCTGAGATACACAGTAATAACTATTTTCTCATCTCTCCTTTGCTTGATTGATCTTTCAAACTTTTTTTTTTTTTTTAATGTGGATTTAGCAGGTGGTTTCTTAGATGTGATTTCTGTTTTCTTTTGTAAACTTCTCAGAAGAATGTTTTCTAACACTTTTGCTTTCCTAGGATAGCCAGAAGAAACAGGGACCTTCTTTTATTAAATTAACAATGAAATACAGTATAAACCCATACAATCCTAAATGTTACTACTGGAAAAGGCCTTCATTGATCATCTATGTCAATGTTCTGCTAATGTAGAACAAAATCTTAGTAAGAAGATAAAGCATTTTTCTTAATACAATAACAAGCCCAAAATTTGTCACAATTAAGTAATGATGTTACATGCCTAGATATTACACAATCGTTTTCATATGAAACCCAGATAAAATTTTTTGCTTGTTTGTTTTGTTTCCTTTTGCTCTGTTTTGTTTTGTTATGTTTTCAGAAGAATTAAGGGAGACATAGCCTGAGGAAAGAGCAGCCCAGCAATGGTATTGTGTCAGCTGGTCTCTCTAACATGCAATTTCCTTTAGTCTTCTACCTTTTCCTAAGAGGCAACAGCACTTTGGGCCAGGAATGCCCAACCCCAGTGAATCTGAATCAGTGACATACACATATTTAAGAAAGAAAGATTTGTCCTGAACAAAATATGATCCCAGCACAGAGCTAAGAACAATCACTGAATACATAATCCCAATTTCCCAGCTCCAGAAGCTGCACTGTCTGGATGAGGATGATTCTTCCTGATTACAGCCTACTATATTCCTGTGATCTTCATATGCCTGCCTGGAAGCCACCCGGACCTTAATGTCAGCAACTGGAGCTCAGTAGAACATCTGAGAAGTTTTCTTCAATGGCTTCTCTGCTCCCCTTGACACCCACTGAAGAAAATCTGCATTTCTGTTACATGTACTTCCTCTGCAGATCTGGGAAACTGCATATTAGCTACAAAATGAGGGAAGTAAGTAACAGACAATTCAGTTTTGGTAGGCTACAGAAAAAGAGATTCCTGAAGAGAGTATGCCACTGTATTTCAGTCCCTAAACTCATAACCTCATAACTGTAATGCATTTATGTCCTTATGTCCTTATTTAAAAATGCAGTTTCTTTTCTTTAAGGCACTTTAAATTTTTAGCACAGGGCTTTGTGGAAGTTCTTTATTTATTTATTTTATTTTATTTATTTTACTTTATTTTATTTTATTTTATTTTATTTTAATGAGGGAATGAGGGGAGGGAGGGAAATGCAGCACAAGAAAATTTAAAAACTAGGAAAATAAACACTTTACTTTCCAGGTTGAGTGAAAAGCACACAAACAGTGAGAAAATGGCATTTCTGGGCCTCCATCTGCTCTCTGGCCCGGATATACATCATCCGTCATTGTCTGTAAAGGGTGGGTATTAACAGAGGTAGCAAAGCCAAGGCCTGAACTAGGAATTTCAAATAATTCGGTTTTCATTTATCAATGTGACTTCTAGCAATCAGGGAATTTTGTTAAAAACTCCAATGATTTTTATCTTGACTGTGCCTCTTAACAACTAAATGGAATCCACATTAATTATTTATCTCCTTTAAAGTGCACTGAATAGCTTTGCTGAAAATTACTACGTTTATATTTATAGAACACTGGCACATGTATAGATAAGTTCAAAATTCATTATTTATACAGTGCTGGCTTTATTTATAGGAATCAAAATCAGTAATTAGCATCGTGTACAAGATTCTGCTTTAGAGAAGTGAGCACACGGTGAAATACAAATGCTTAATAGAAAGCTCTAGTAAGTTTGGAAATCTAACAAACAAACCCTATCCTATTAGTTAGCAAAGAAATGTCTCTAGCAGTGATACCAAGGTAGATAGAAACAGTATAATTCATCATTCCTAGATTTTCAGTGATTGTACTAGTTCTTCAGTCTTTAAGTGTTTTAGTCAGTGTCAGTTGCCCAGGCTTACCTTGCTCCTTTAAAAGAGGTAGAGAAGAGCTTAAAAAAGAAAACTTGCATAAAATAGAATGGAACTAATCCTGTATTTAAAGCTAGGGGTGCATAAGGATAGCAATATGAAAACATGGAGCAATTTCTTCTAACCATAGCAAAAAGACAACTTTTCACCCTGTCAGTGAAATGAATTACCTTTCTGTTACGTGGGATTTTTGATGTCGTTAGGGTTCTGAAAAACTCCAAACAACCTTCACCCTATATTGACAGGGTATATTGAAATTGGCCTGTAAAATACAAACTTTAAACATTCAGGGGTTTACAGAGTAAAAGCTTAAGGCTGTAAGCCTGTTGCCTTGTACCTACCAAGAGTGAATACAGTCCACTTTTATCCCCAACGTGTAACTAATGCACCATCAATATTTCATGCATGTAATTTCAGATGAGTAAATAGCTTTCTGCAAGTTGCATAATTTGCTCATAATCTCAGTGCATCTTGTTCCATTTAAAGCTAAGTGCCACCATTTCAAAAATGCCCCAGCAGGAATGATTCTGCCTAGCCAAAAACAATTATATCTTACAAAACCCCCAACCTCACTATTGCAGCCACCCATCTTTGCTGCCAGGCTGAACCATTTATTCCAATGAAAATACCAAAACAAAGCCAGGCAACAGACCCTACCAAACATTTAGCCTTGTGAATATTTAGTCACTAAGGGAGAGACAGGATAGCAAGCAAAAAGCTAAGCTGTGACATATGAGGTGTGCTACGTTTAGGGAAGCTAATGAAACTGAGGGCTCAGCCATTAACCTTCAAGGAAGAAAAGCCAGGCCTACTGCTTTAAAAATTACTGGGACCAATCTTTCATCATGACAAGCATTAGTAATGAATAATTAAGCATTTAATATAATGTTGCTTTGGTGAAAAATGATAATTTTACAATTGATGGCCCCTAAACCTATTCAGGGTTATTATGGTGCAGTAAAAGCAGGAAGAGGGCTTTGATGAAATGCATGTTTTTCAGTGGAGGTTTTTTTTTCTTTTTTCTGTGTGTGTGTGTTGTTTTGTTTTTTTTTCCCGATGGTTGGACTGAAGCAGTTATAGTTATTAGGTTCAAAATCTTTTCAGAGCTCAACAGTGGCCCTGCTGAGAGAATTTCATGAAAAATTTAAAAAGGAAAATTCAACCTGGAACAGTCTCATGTCTCATGCCAGCTCGCCCGAGGTTGAACTGTGTTTTTCCTCATAATATCCAGCTAATGTCAGGGAAATAAATCATTCAGCAGATGCAAATGCTGAAGCCATCCAAAATGAAACTTTAACAACTTAAGAACCTATTTTGATTAAGTGCGATAGTTATTTAAAACAATTTAACAGATGCTCTTACTTAGCTCCCCATAATGAAATGTTTATTGCAAAAGAAATATTTGAGTAGGACTTTTTTTTTTCTTTTTCTTTTTTTTTCTTTTTAAACTGAAGAACTACACTGCAGTACTGCTCACTGCCCCATTTCTCTCTTCCCCAGAACTTGCTGCTGTTAGCAAGAATTTTTGCCACAGATAATCAGAAAATATAATTTTTGGTGAGTACCATTAGGAGAGAATGGATACTGTCATCATATATCAGACCAAATGATATTGGTCTGGTTTAAATTGTTTCAAATATAACTGCTTTAGAATCCACTATCTAATACAACAAGAAACAGCTAAATAAATAAATACTGACACCTTATATACCACAGCTAAGAGCTGATAAGAAGTCTTTGCTCTTCCTTTAGCAACAGTCTTTACACCTAGGTATGACATTTGCTAATGATATTCAATGTACGTTTGGTCCAGCTTCCCCCCTAACAGTTACAGTCATTTTGAGTTTTCAGTGTATCATGAATTATCCTTCTGACATAGAAGGCTAAGAAAAGTATCCAGTCCTTCAGTAACAGGATTTAGGCTATATTTTCTTCTCAATGGATGTGATTATTCTTGTAACCTCATTAAGACTGAATTACCTCACATCTATAGTAAATCTTTCTTTCTGACTTTAAAAACCACCATGGAAGTAGATTATAAGGAGTGTGCATTTGTGTGTATGCACATATGTGTAGAGAGATTCATACAGTCCCTAAGAAATAAATACAAGTCAAGAAAGATCTTACAGTTATCCTCCAGATAGATAGCAGTTGTGTAGAAATGGCCACTAGCTGCTTGCAGCTTGTTTTTCCAGGGTTTAAAAATGCATCAGCTACAAGAAAATCTACTAAGTAGATTACTACTGAAAGTCTGACCTTGAATAGTTCATAAATGAATGATTAATCCCAAGCTCCTAGAAAGAGGTGAAGTACAGTGTTTTCTGAACTGCTAGAAAGCTTCCTAGAAGAAATAACCAGAGATGGAGCATTACAAATCTCTGAAACTTTTTTTTTCCCCTTTCTCTTGCTAGCATATTTTTCAAATTAAAATTATGTATGTATGCTGGAGTGTTTTTTTTTTCCTCTCAAAGCTTGTTCTTGAAAAGCAGACAAAGTAACTCCAGAGTGAGTTTAAGTAGATCTTAACTGTTGCTGCTCCACTTTACAAATAATGAAACAGAGATAAAGTTGGGGGTAAGGACACCAAGAGAGGCATAACTAGCAGTGCTACCACATCTTCCCTTAGTCCCAGCTCCTTGCTTCCTTTGTCATCTGACATTATCTGTCCTGTGCTCAAAGTTTATCACTGCTATGACACCCCATCTCACTGACATGCCTTGAAAAGGAATATCAGGACTCTGAGCGTGTTAAGACAAAGTACCTCATAAGGTGCTTCTTTCTGCCTGGCTCTGGTCATAAGCAGGGCAAGATGCTTGCAAAGGACCAGAGACATGGCATTAGTAATTTCCTGGACAAAAAGTTCCTTAAGTTTCAATCACATAAGCCTTACTGAGAGGCACACCTCTGATAGGGATCTGTCTGGAGGCTAGATTCCAAACAGTCCAATAAAACAGCAACAATCCCTTAGAGAAGCTCACCTGGGATCAAAGAAGGAGAAGCAGGCTGAGGAAACGTTCCTTCCCTAGGATTTTTCATTGACTTCTATCCAGTCAGTAGACAGAATGAACAGACAGATTCAACTGAGAAAGCTATTTCTTCACAAGACATGGTCTTTACATATCATAAATTCCATGGTGCATATTTAAGCAGTACATCTGCATACATGTGTCTGCTGAATAGGAGGAAACAGCTACCAGGGCCAAGGAACTGACTACATCCTTTCTGGGAAAGAGAAGCCTGCTATTCTCAATGCTCAAAACACCATGGAGAACATACCTCTTTTATTTATAGGCTGTCCAACATTTTTTCAAGTAATGTGTCTCCCCGTCTTTTTACAGGAAGATCTACACTGCCACACAAGGCAAAACTGTCTATTGCCTGGATCCAACACGTAATTACAAATGTAAGATGCAGATTGACCCTCTTCCCTCCACGTTTTTAGTAATTTTTCCACTAAAGGTTCACTTTTCTTCCAATAACGATTTCCTTTTGGAAATGCTAATGAACAAAACATAATTCACCTAAAGCAATAGGAGATTAGACTGGTGAATAGCGCTTGGACTTCAAAGACTTGCATTTTGGTCTTAGACACACCACAATCTTACTCTGTGTGTGACCTTACAAATTTCTTCAATCAGTTCCCTATTAGAAAAACGGGCTAAGACGTTGCCACTTTATATAAAACTGTTCCAGGGGATTGAGGCCAGTAACAGTCACAGAAGAATCAGTTACTTCATTGAATACAAGCATAAAGGTATCTAGATAGAGAGACGTGATTACTGAGTAAAATTAGGTTATATAACATAGGTCATTTGGGACTATAAATACATTTATGGATAGTTGTTTTTTTTTTAAATAAATAAATACATATATACATGGCCATATAAAAAAGTGTACTGTAGGAATAAGCAATATGAAACAACAGATTCTAATACACAGCTCTAATGCAAATTCCAATCCTTTCCAATCACAACCTTTTCCCATTGATTTTCTTTGTTAAGTTGACCATAATAGATCCGATACATGAACAAAAGGATCCAAGCTACTAAGGATACACACAGTCTGCATGATTCACTGTGTTCACTGGAGCAAACCAGCAGTACTTTGAGCATTTTTCATTTCATCCATCTAATTTTCACTATACATTTTATCACATGTGCAATATCTTTGTCAGTAGGACCTGCTGGAATTTGCAGGAGGTACTTAAGAAATTTCTCCTTCCACTCACAATCCTAGAAAATTAAAACAAAAATAAAAACATTTCTGTGGCGTAAGTATATGTGAAACTGAGTGCATTGTAGAATGTGCTTAGATTTCAGAGGACAAAAGATTTCTGCCTCAATACAGGGACCATCCAACCCTGAGATCCCTGTGGATGAATCAATACCTTGAAGTGTAGCCATGACAACCATGGAGATCAAATAGGCTGAGCACACACAGTATTCACAGTATTGATTTTTCAGCACAGGACAATACAGTGCTCTCAGTGCCTGAATATGGATGAGGAGTAGCTAGCTGAGGCAGACTCCTCTTGCAAAGTCTGAAGTGATGCTGCTCAGGAGAAAGCAGCACTTCAAGGAATTTCATACCACTACAGAGATGGTGTCCATTCTCCATTAAGAAAGACTGCAGCTTTTGTGTCCACTGCGCACAGCCCTAGATTTCTGAATAGCTGGTTAGCAATAATCATGAAAAAAAAAAAAAGGAGGGGGGGAATACCTTTACTCTTCCCTTTTGTTGGAAAGAAATACCACTGACAAGCTGCACGTACTTATGACCAGGCCCTTAGAAATACACCTCTCAATAATTTAAGTAGAAATCTACTGTCCTTAAAAAAAAAAAAAAAGGCATTAAAAAAAAAAAAAAGTAGAATGTAATAAATGTTATCTGGAGTTCAAAACAGAAATCGTTTCTGCTCAGCAGTGGCAACAGCAGTGCATCGTTGCAGTGTTCTTCTCTATTCCACTATTCCGTTCACATTCTGTAGAGTCTTCATTGAGAGATTTGATGTTTGCAATGTTCTCTGAAGCCATCAGTATGACTATGATCTTGAATGGTTTGGAATGCTATGCTAATAAAATTAATGACAACCTCATCCACTGATCACGACCTCTGACAGTTAAATTTAATTGGAACAACAGAACAGTCAATTCAAATGTGTCAGAAAAAAAAAAAACACTCAGGAATATGGAACACATTTCTAGAAAGAGTCATAGTGACTGTTAACATAGGCACTTACTCTGAAAATGTCATTTTCCTGAATCATCAATTAAATACAGCTATAAACTAGGGGAAAAAAAAAATCTATTGTTCCACAAAATTTCAAAAAAAACTATCTGCTTCCTCAATATTTATTTAAAAACAGCAGTCCAAAAAATTAAGTTTCAACCCAGGTGTAATAACTCTCATTTGTGACACTTCACAAAAGATCTCATTTAGCCACCTTCCAGGTACTTGCTCAATGGCCTAAAATTCCCACCTAAACCTGTGTCAATAACTGTCAGAGAAAGGTTTTTGTAATACTGTGCTGAAGACACATGCTGCCTGACCCAAGGCTGGCAATGAACGTGTCTGTAAGTTTCAGAGCACAAAGCTCTGAGATAGGGCCTTGGCACTGTGCAGAGACCCAAGATAAAGAAGATTCTAAATTGAATGTTTCTGACTAAAACAGGCTAAAACATTCATCTTTCTAGATATGGTTTGTCATTAATTTGACATTTTCCATCAGAATAAAAACATGTATCTCATTTGAGTGGAACAAAATATATTTATATGTTTACTCCTTAATTCTAGAGCTACACAATTTCTATGGATAAAGACTATGGGAAAAAAAATACTTTTAATATCATATGGCAAAAATTCTTGTGGCATTAATATAGAAAGAATTTCCACCATGCTTATTTTATCACTCCTCCACCAAGACTGCATTTTGAAATTACAGTTTTAGAGATTGACAAAACTCATTTGTTATCCTTCAGCTTAATGTTCTTCGTTTGTTTTTTGTTTGTAGGGGGAACCTTCCTCTTTCTAAGAATGTATCAGTTTTAAAAAGGCATACAGAGGAGATACAGAGATCTCAGAGAGTGCTTATAATCATTTGCTGCTTATATCAATCATCAGTATCTCTTTTATTTCAAAAAAAATGCTACCTATAGACACTCTGAGGAAATTATAAATACACAAATGAACTTCTAGTGAGCCAGCACAAGTAAAAATAAAAAAATAAATAAAAAAAAATAAGCAGATTGTCTAGTTATGCTGATGATATTTACACTGGGAATTTCCTCTCCAGAGCTGTGTTATACTGCTGCAAGTCTGCAGCTGATCTTCTTTGGTGTTAATGTTAATACAGATTTCTGTTGCCTATGGAGTTATGCCAATTTGAAGCAAGAGGATATCAGGCCAACATATTTTGTAGAAAAAGCACTGAAAATACTACTGTCTAGGATTCCTAGAGTTACAAATTGCATTTTACCAAGTGTTCCTACAGTAGCACCTTATTTCTATATGGAAACTCAAGGAGCAGCAAGAACATACATTTGCTATTGCACTAATAAAACATCAGCTGACCCTCATTCAGCAGGCAATACAAGAGAGATGCCCATCTTCATAAGTCCATGGAGCTTGATAGGATTCACCCCAGAGTACTGAAGGTGCTAGCAGATGTTAGACCCCTCTCAACAGTGATCTAAAAGAAAGTCACAAGAGAAGACCCAGGAAACTACAGACCTATTAATCTAACCTCAGTCCGTGGAAAAGTTATGGAGAAGATTGTCCTGGGGAATATTTAAAGGCATTTAAAGAACAAAGCAATTATCAGGTGTAGTCAACATAGGTCATGAAGGGAAAGTGCTGCCTTTATATTTGATATCCTTCTATGATAAGTTCACCCACTTAGTAGATAAAGAAAATATAGTGGATGTAATCTTTCTCGATTTAGTAAAGCCTTTGATACAGTCCCTCAAAGTATTCTTCTGGACAGATTGTTCAACTGTGATACAAAAAGGTTCACAGTGTGCTGGGTGATGAACTGGATGAATGATAGAGCCCAAGGGATCGTATTGAAAGGGGCTACATCTGGCTGGCAGCCAGTCACTAGCAGTGTTCCCCAGGGCTCAATTCTAGCACCATATCTTATCAACATTTTTATCAATGATCTGAGTTAGGAGTTAAATGCATCCATAGTATATTAAACTGAGGGGTTTAGCATATTACATGCTATATAATAACAAACTGATTGAAGTCTTTGTTGATTGAACTTGCTCAACTTCACCAAATGATTCATAATGCACCTGTGATAGTTTTTATTGGACCATGGCATTTATGCACCTGTTCTCTTGCTGTTGATTTGCATTCTTTTATTGAAAATAATGTGTTCTTGTTTCTAATTGCATACATCTGTCCACAGTTCTAAGACTGATTCTTCCCAATTAACAGATAACTGATTATTTAGAGAACCTGTCTGTACAAATTATGATTTTTCTGTAAGATTATGGTCTCTGAATATGCCTACATCAAAACACAAATAGTTTATTTTGATTACTTGCCTTTGTCTGTGTGTTCTTTATTTTCCATGTTCCACATTATTCAAGTGGACAAGAACTAACAGAAAATGATTGTTTACTTAAGCGGTCTACCACAGAAAATATTTAGAAAGGGCAAGAAGCTAATCACCACTAAGAACAGGTCTCTGAAGGATGTTGGCACCCACAAAAACATTTTACCTGACTATGTTTGCTGTAACCATAGGGAAACTGATCCAGGTGATACCTGATAAAGAGTCTGGAGAATAACACAAGGACAGTCTATCATTCTCCTTCACCTGTTTCAGTCTGTGAACCATAGGGTGTGATCTGTATGCACTAAGAACCTGGTGAAGTTGAGGAAACACAGATATCCTAACAGGCAGACTTCCCATGACTTCCAATGAAAGGATGAACTAGAACAAGCAAGTTCATTGTTTTTATTTTGCTTTCTAAAGCAATATCAATTCCTACACTTTTTCTTCATGAAAGAGTATGATGAAAAACTGCTCAAACCTTCATTCTGTTCCTTTATGTGTTTCTTCATATCCTATGCAAAAAGATAGATTTATGGAACACCACTAAAAGTTTCAAACATCTGTAGAGACTAAGAAAAAATCTGATTAAGATGTCTTCTCAATCCCAAGGTCAGACACTAGAGACAACATCACACACCCACTGAATTTCACTTGGAAGGAGTGTTCAGCTATGCTTCTCTTTATACCTAGCAGTATTGTGGGTATTTTTGCAACAGCAATTGATTTGAGTTCAATCTTGTGAATCACTAAACTTCTCTAGAGTCCTTACCACTGTTTCCTAGCTCGTATTTGTCCATTTGATAAACCTTTCCTATAAATAGTACTTGGCACTTGTCCTGATTAAGCAGCATTTCCCTTCAAATATATATATATTTTTTTAAGTCAGGGTAATTCTGAATGTCAGTTTTAGGCTCCAAATTGCTGAAAAAATGTTTCACTGAGAAGTTTCTAATAAATTCCTAAGTAAGGAAATATAAAGTCCTGAGGTTATTTACTGTATATATGTATCTTCTATAAAATATGTTAGTAGTTTTAATGGGTCAGAAGCCAAATAAGTGTACACAGGATAGCACAGTAAACTAGAACTCGAAGCAATAATTATAAATAATGCATTTTCCAGTATATTGTGATAGCAGTAAAACTCACTCTGCTTAAGAGGCTTAAAAGGCTACGCTGCCTGTGATGGTCAGTGAAGGCTTTTAAGTCCTTTTAGCAGGGAACCCTGATAAATATATTAGTTTATCTACTAAATACTGATGCAAGACAGAACCGGTAACAAAAGTATGAAATAAAAATGCTGTAAGGCTGACTTATGGTATGTTTTGATAACTAAAAAATAAAAAAGGAACCATTTCTTAAAAATACTTCTGAATCACATTTCTTTCCCGGGAGACCACAACCATTAGCCTAGAAAAATTAATGACTTGCAAACTTATCTGTTTAACTTTATTTGCCTGCAAGAGGACTACCACAGGCTAAATTCTATGTGGTGGTTATGAAATGTGTGGAAGAGCAATTAGCTGGCAAAAAGGAGGGAATAGTTTTCAAGGAATTATAGGCAAAACTAATCATTTGTTTTACAGACCTACAAGATGCCTTGAGGATACTTTCCTCATGTCATCCAGCAGCGAAGGTTCCTGTAGCAATGAAAGTACCTTCCGTTACAAATACATTACTACCTTTACAAATGATAAAGCATATACAGTTTATATTTAAAGGCTTCTTTAAATATTTAGCTTATTCCCAATAATTTTAAATTCTTTGCTGCCTATGTTGGCAGTGAAGAAAGATGATTTCATTTACAAAAAAAACCCCAAACCTTACATGTCCTAAAGTGAATTGAACTTTCTCAGTTTGCCAATATGCATTATAGTCCCCTTCAAATCTTAGATCAGAAACTGGCCTGGATTTTTACTTCTAAACTAATAAGAGCTTTGGTAAGGTCTGTATTGTTTTGATAGACTGTGTACACACCTTTTGAGCCTGTGATCAGACAAATTTTGTTGCAGAGGAAAAACTGGAAATGTTGAAATTAACAAAGAGAATCAGTGCAATGGTGAGCAGGTGTCCCAGCTACTTGAAAAGATATTGCTTGCTCTTACCCCAAATGTCAGATTTGTGGCTATGGTAGACATATATTTACTAGAGGAGCTTAATCCTTTCTGCTTCAACAAACACCTCTGTGCCAGTGCAGTCAGTTTAGAGAATACCAAATACTGATGAGACAACTACAGTAGATGGAAAGCAGTGGTAAAGCATTCCTAGCAGCTTCAGACAAACAGCTTAGCCTTGAAAATTATGAAAATTAAGTCTGAATTCTTGAATATTTTCAGTTTCACCAGTCATTGTTGGCTATATCTCTAATCGCAGCACAGAAAAGTCATAACAGCATGACAAAATGAGAAAAAAATGTTTAGAAAATGATTTGAAGTTTTAAATATAACTGCACATACACAAAAGTCTTTTTTGTCAACATTCTTCAGACAATTTTGTTTGCATAAAACCTGCACAATTGTCTGGGAGTAGCAAGGCGTTGCTGAGTTGCCCTAAGGGCATTAGTAAGTCTGGTGGCCATTACCAGCCTCATCTAGGGCCTCTCCCTACATCTTGCTGCTCATTTCTGCCCAGACCAGACCTTCAGCTCCTGTTTGAGCTCCACTGTGGGAGCACTGATCTCCAGCCCAGCTTCAGCTGACCACCTGCCCTGATGAACCAGACCACAACCTGTGGATGGATTTCCCTACTCGACCTCGGACTTAGAATCATAGAATCATTAAGGTTGGAAAAGACCTTCAAGATCATCTGGTCCAACCATTATCCTACTACCAATGTCACCCACTAAACCATGTCCCTAAGCGCCACATCCAACCTTTCCTTGAACACCCCCAGGGGCGGTGACACCACCACTTCCCTGAGCAACTCGTTCCAATGCGTGGCCACTCTTTCTGAGCAGAAATGTCTCCTAATTTCTAACCTAAACCTCCCCTGGCGCAACTTGAGGCCATTCCCTTTAGTCCTATCACTAGTTACCTGCGAGAAGAGGCTGACCCCCAGCTCCCCTCAACTTCCTTGACTCATCACTATGGCCCAAACTAAGCTACTTTGGTTCAACACATATTTTTAAAAGACGGGTTGTATGCTGCTCCTTTTCTTATTATCTTTCTAGTGCTTACAAAAGTTTGCTGGATTATTTGTTCCAAAGTTTGTTAGTTTTTATTCTAAAAAGCTATCCAATCTCTAATTCCTTTGCTCACTTTTTTCCTTTTCAAAAGATTGAAAACTACATCTGTTCAGTTTTCTATCAAGTGTCCTTTACAAAGTAACTGCCATGAAAATATCTACTTCATCTCTCCACTCTCTGCAATGATCTTGCCTGAGTTCTTTAGCCTTTTTGTACTAATAATTGTACTAAGCAGTTCCTCATAACTGAAATTTTCATTTCTTTTTGTGAAAACAGTTATAAAAAGCATACATTAAGCACGGTTTATGTTTTATTTGTTTGTTTTTCTTTCAACATAATTGATCATCACTGAAAAGGAAGATATTTTCCTCAATATTCCTTTTGTTGATAATATAGCTAAATAATTATTTCTTCTTACTCTTGATGTCTCCAGATAGTTGTGTCATATTTTATGTCTTTCTTCGTCCCCACATTTTTTGTTATAATTCCTGTATACACATCCCTAATTATTTCACTTAGTTTATACTTTTCCCATATTTTTTTTATTTTTTTTTTATTTTGAGGCAGTAAAAGGTTCATGGTTTTACCAATTCAGTCTCTTCCTTTCTGCCACTAGTGCCATACTTCTGAGAAGCTGAAAGTTATTGTCACCTTTTTTCCATAAGATCTGCCTCTGAAGTGGCAAAGGTGTTGGTTGATGAGCCAGCAATGTGCACTTGCAGCCCAGAAAGTCCACTGTACACTGGGCTGCATCAAAAGTAGTGTGGCCAGCTGAAGGAGGTGATTCTCCCCTCTGCTTTGCTCTCATGAGACCTCTCCTAGAGCACTGTGTTCAGCTCTGGGTCCCCCAGAACAAGGAAGGCATGGACTTATCAGAACGAGTCCAGTGGAGGGCCATGAGGATGATCAGAGGGCTGGAGCACCTCTCCTACGAAGACAGGCTGAGTGTGTTGGGGTTGTTCAGCTTAGAGAAGAGAAGGCTCCAGGGAGACCTTATAGCGGCTGTCCAGTACCTAAATGGGGCCTACAGGAAAGCAGGGTAGGGATTGTTGGTAGGGGACTGTAGTGATAAGACAAGTGGGAATGGCTTTAAACTAAAAGAGAGTAGGTTTAGATTAGATATTCAGAAGAAATTCTTTACTATGAGTGTGGTGAGGTTGGAACAACTGGAACAGGTTGCCCAGAGAAGCTGTGAACGCCCCATCCCTGAAAACATTCAAGGCCAGGTTGGATGGGGCTTTGAGCAACTTGGTCTATTGGGAGGTGTCATGGGCAGGGTCATTGGAATTAGGTGATCTTTAAAGTCCTTTCCAATCCAAATAATTCTGTTTCTGTTATTCTAATTTTCTCAGTTTAATTACACGGACCTGTTTTGTTTTGGTTTGTTTTCCTAGTTTCTTCCTTCTGTAAACACTGTAAACTTAAACATAGCTTAGTTTCTTTAAACATACTGCTTTCCTCTCTCAAATAATTTCTTCTTTTTGAGTAAAAACTGTATATTTTGCTTTATGGACTAAGGAAAATGAAAAGAATTCATTATCTAAACTCATTCTTTATCAGCTACCTGTATCTCTGTGAATAGTCTACTGTTAGAATTTTTTTGTGAAAGTTTATGCAATAAGGAGTATTGACATCAATCCTTGCAATCAATGAAGAAGATGTGTATCAAACCACAATATTAATTTCAAAACATGACGGGTAACTTATTTTATTATGTTCAGATGTACAATTCTTCAACCAAAAAACTAGTGAAAACATCCATCAGTTTATTTAATGCCATCTATATCTAGAGTACATTGTATATTGCCAAAATTTTAAATTTGCATTTACATTAGAGAAGTTTGATAACAATGGTGTTGGACTTTTATCAGATTTTGGTCCAGGAGCTATGCATCAAATACAGGCAGCAGTGCCTGCTAGCCATACAGTCAAAAAGAACAAAAGGAGTCGCTAAGCAAAGCATGACAGATGGCAAAAACAACAAATTGTGGAATACTTGAACAAAGAGAGTAGTCTGACAAAATATCCCTAGGCCTGGCATCTGTCATGACATCTCCAAAATCTGTCATACCTGGACGTCAATCAACTGATTGGCATTCCACTGATTTAGGTAGAGGATGCAGAAGTAAATGAGGCCCTGAGGTCAGACTTCCATATTTTACTGGCAGGGGAATATCCAGAGCAAATACCGGTGTGGTGAAGAAATCCACATGGATTATAGAAACATTCCTTATTTTTAAAAGCACACTTTGGAAGTGATTTTGTCCTCTGACTTAAGAAATAAAAAGCACAGCATAAGGTAAAAAGCTGGTTTCCATCCAAACTAAAATGGTACAAATATGTAACAGCTTGGCTTTAAAAGGATGTCCATCTGTTAGTAAACTAGTGATCATACCATATCCACAATGGTTTAACAAACCAACAGCCAAAAAAATTATTGCCCACACCCATGGCTCAGTAAATATTTGGAGCTTTGTTTTTATTTACAGCAAGGACGCATTAAGTGACTAAATGCAAGTTTTCGATTTTTCTACTATTTAAAAAATGTTTTTAAACTTCCAAAGTCTTAGAGAAATATGTAACCGAAAGACGTTCTTGTAGACAAAGCCCCTCTCTTCACAGGTTCAGCTGGGAATTTAGCGAGCCAATTCGTCTGCCTTGGTAAGAGAATCTTGGTCTGAATCCTGAACACAGCATTTCAAAGTCATATGGATGAGCCTGCGGAGGTAACAGTCTTCCGTAATACCATACTTGGCTTGAAATGGTGTTCTTGACTAACTGGTTGGATCAGGAGTGGAATAGCTGCACTGTATCAATTTCAGCAGATTGAAGATTGTCTACCTAACAAATACATGCCAAGGCAGCTTCATTACTCACTATACCTAAGCCAGATAGATCTAAAGCTACCTTGGGCATAGCACCTATGCTGAAGTCACGTTCCTAATATACACAAGCCATTCAAGGTTGGGGTTTTTGTTTGTTTGTCACTTCAAACATTTTACACCATTAAAGGGTTATGGCTACACTTCAGTTTTTATTGGGTTTTAGCATCTTCTGCTGATTCTGTCAGACCTGTGTTTGAAAATGAGCAAAGATGATGTCTCAGAAAAGGATTATTTGTGGTTGCTTTATGCAACACAGTCCCTGCACTGATGCACTAAACGAGGATCACCATTAGCAGTAACATTTAACAGTGAAAACAATATTTATTATAATTGCATTACTTGACATATTTGACTACTCATTTTATCAATGTTTAAAAAAATTAAGAATATAATGGTGTTAAGCTTGTATCACAACAGAGTCCTTCTCTTAGAATGATTATAGTGATTTTCTGTTTTAAGTTTGGTGCAATAACACTCTGTTTGCATCAGCATAACTATAATTCTGCTGTCACAGGCTATTTTTCAGACAAATTAAAACTTCTTAGATGCCTGGCCCATGAATGTTAATGGACATTCTGGAAAACAAAAAAAAAAAAAAAGTTTATTCTAAAAATACCTATCTAGAATGACTTGCTAACAACATCATCTTTGACTTTTGAAAACGAATAACCAATTTTCATCTCACACACTGAAAAATGCAATAAATAAATAAATAAATAAACAAATAAAAACAGAAAGATGAATTAATGGATATCTATAGCTTATTGACCTTTCCTTGAGAGAGCCATTTCAGAGGCCTCTGGCTAAGACAGGTGTAGAACTGTGCATCCTACACACAAAGCTACTCATATGCAACATATGCAACATACTTCTATTTTATCTTAACGTGTAGTTTGAGAGAGTGATCTACTCAGAGGAATTCAACCAATTATTGTGTAGTCTTCATATATATTAAAAAGCAATATTATATTACTTTGTTCTGCCCTCATTCTGGACAGTTAATCTTGGCTACCTACACCAACCCTGTCACCTGCCTAGAAGGACAGGTTCAAACAGACACAGACTCTTCTGCCAGTGCTCTAAGCTGGGCAGATGTGTCATACAAACCACGTTATCACGACACTTATCTAATGAACCTCCTAGCATGACTAAGAAAGCCCCAATATAAGGTTGCATTAATGTCACTAATTGCTAACAGGAACTGGAACAGACCTTTTCTGCCAACTCAGAGCATGAACTCCCACTCTCCTGTTTAGACAAGCATGCCCACAGGCATGCCTGTAGTGCTTTTCTTTCCTGCGCTGCTCTCCTTCTTTCTGCCAGGTCCCTATAAAAGTAGTCTAAGTCATTTTAAATAGAAAGACTTGTCACTAAAATGACTTTCAGTAGTCATCACCCTGCTTTTATAAGACTCTCCCCAAGTGCCTGCTTCCAGGCACAAGGACTGCCCACAGCTCCTTCAAGAGGCCCAGGCTCTGACATCTCAGAGTGGCTGGTAAAACTGTCCAGAGCATGTTGAGCCTTTCTTTGGCCTGCTTTCCTGCTTTAGACTGAGCATTTCTGACTGCAGCTAAGGAGAGCCTACCCGAGAGCCAGAACACAGAGTTCTTGAACATGTCATGATGTACTTTGCAACAAAACTGTTGCTCTTTTGAATGTTAAATATATAGTGACCTTCCAAATGGCATCTATCTTTAGCAAAATGTTTCATGGTATTAGTTTAATCTACAGAAAAAAAAAAAAAAAGAAACTAGAAGGAACCTGCATCATCATGTCCAATCCCCTGCTGTTACAAGCCAACACGTCACATAATCCTTTTAATAAATCAAAGTGCACTTGGATACCATGGTGATGAGTACTTCATAAATATGTATATTCAGAGCTGTGTAGAAAATATCTTGATCAAAATGTTCAGTGGATGAACAGGATGATTATAAATGACAAAGGTGAGTACAGCACAGCTCTAAGAGTATTACTTATTTCTTTTTTCCTAGGGACTAATGAAAACTTTACAGAATCCTTCGCGCCATCTCAAGAAAGACTTATGTTAATAAGGGAAAGGGTCACTTTTAAGCATAGGAATGATCAGAAATAGGATAACGGAAGAAAGACAATACAAAAAGTAATGTAAAAAATAAATATATATATATCAGTATAGAAAACTTACTTCATTCTTCACAATGCATGATGATGTAGCAGTAGATCAAGAGAAAAAGCTCACAGGTTCTTACAGATTTATCCTTAAGTTATTTTATCAAGAGATCTTATAAGAGGAAAAAATGTATTTTTTTAACCATTTCCTTTCCTTTACACCTATCCGTAAACCAGACACCCAAACAAAAGTCAAATTTAACAGCCTTAATAACAATCATTCATTTTATTCCTTATGCACCTTTAGCTTATTTCCCTACATCCAGCTTTCTAGCACTTACAACTAAATTCTAGAAGACAATTCATTCTGGGTAATCAAGGAATTTTGGTGTACTTTGCAATAGTTGTGATATTTATTTCAGTGATGCTTATCACTTAGAGCCTAAAATTGAAATCTTCTCCTACATAATATATCCTTGATTCAATCTCCTTCCATTTAGGAGATATCCTCATTTAGTAGCTATACCTTTATCATGCAAGCTGCCAGGAAAAGGAATTAAATTTAACAAGAGACACCTTCTATTTACAGCCACAGGGAAAAGTAATTAAATTTAATGGAAGCCGCAGCTCTAAATAAAAGCACGGAGAACCTCTACTCCTATCTAGCTGAAAATGAGGTTACAGGTTACACACAATGAGTAACATTCAAACCCTTTGCAACTCCATTATCTCCAATGGACTTACAGCAGAGATATATTTGGCATACTTTTCATTCCAGATAGAGGAATGGAAAGTAAAGTAAGAACTAATCACTTTTAATTCTTGCAAGTGCATAAAATGAATTGTAGCAAATGTTATAGCAGTGTTACAACAGATCAGAATTAAATGCACCTCCTCAACATTTATTTCTTTGTTTTTTGTTGTTGTTGTTTTGTTTTTAACAATATGATATATGGTTGGGTAAATAAGTGAAAGACTGGGGTACATGTAGATTTCCTGGGGAACCTCTGGGAGGAAAAATGATGTTATTTACTAGGGGAAAAAAAATAATCCATCTCCTTATTTCCTAGCCAGCACAAAATTTCCATTACAAACAAAACAAGTGAAATAAATTTAAGCTCTCTCAGATAGCACCATGGAGAATGTGTCCTACAAAAGGCAGGAATATGTTCCCTTGGGAAATTAAACAGATAATTTTGGTGAATCTCCAATGGAAGATGCAATTAAAATTAGATTTAATTTATTTATTTATTTATTTCTGAAGACATTCCTGTTTCTCCTTTAGTTGGCTAGATTCTGGAAGAAAGCCTTGAGGGTTGAGAAGCCTATGCAAGTTTTGTGAGGCAAGGCATTCTCTGTGAGGAGCTCAGACGTGCAGTTATAGCAGAGAATTGACTTTACTTGTTGACAATAATTATCAGTAATGCAAAGAAAATGTCCAACAGGTTGTAAATTTCAGATGATATTTGTACTTATCAAGGTCTGTGTGGCAAAATATCCAAGTCTGGCCAAAGAATTGATGCTTCTCTAACAGGTTGTATTTATGTTCATGGTGGCCATGAACAGTCTCATCAGAAAATCAGACCTAACTCAAGAGTTTTGGATCTTAAAGTATGATCTTCTTAGCTAAAGGACTGGGATTAGCTCACGAGAGCTCTGTGGCTGTAGTTACACTGTAAAATTAGGTAAGAAAAGGGTCCATTGCTCTTTGTCTTTGGCAAGCGAGATTGCCTAGATTGTGTCCATATGACGCAATCTATGTCCTTCTGGAAATTGCCAGTACATACACTGTCCCCTAGTGTGTACCCAAGCACTGTCTGGGAATGTGGCACAACTTGGCACAAGTCAAAGCTGTGCCCAGGAGCAGGCTACCTGCTAGTTCTGCAGTCTGGGCAGATGCAGCAGAGCTCAAAACTGCGTATTGATGAGTTTAGTGGTTTGGATGGATACAGCCCATGTTTCCTACCAAGAGGAACAGGAAACTGAAGTCTGAATGAAGTGAGGGATAGATTAAGGAAATTAAAAAAAAATGGCCTAGATGGCCTAGGAGACCAACATGGTGAACAGCTGTAGCTGACACAAATGTGCCAGTACACGAAAAAATATTCAATTTGAAATTGCAATGTTTCAATTTCAACCAAAGTTGAGAAAAAAAGCTCACAATCCAATGCTCTAAAATGATTACCAAAAATCTGCTTCTGCAAGCACTCAGCACTCTCAGTATAAGAAAAGTAAGAGCCATGAAACAGTGCTAATCACTGCACAGGATCAGTCCTGTTCTGCATGTGGCCCTGATTGCACAGGTTTGTGACACACAGAGCATTCTTTGCATTTTAATTAAAATCTTCCCTATTCTTTCAGGCCATTTTTATGCCATTGTCATGTATTTATACAATTAGGTCTAATTTATACAATTAGATCTAATTACTTAATTGTTGTAGCATTCACGATGAAATAATGAGAATGTGTAATTAAGATGTGCAATTACATAATTACAATGTGTAATGACATTAGGTGTAAATATCCTAAAATGTTATGGAAAAAAATATACTATTGAAATGGAAGATTTTTTTTTTTTAGGTTCAGTTTCAGTTTTTAAAAAGCAGGACAAATTATGAAATCATTCCTCAAAGCTGAGGGATTTTTTCTCACTGTTAGCTTCCCTATAGTGAAGAACTGCCCACTTACAGCAGTGGAAACCAGGATTAATGCAATCCAAAAGGACAGGAAACCATAGGGAAATATGTATATATACCGGGATAACGGGTTATTTTTATTCTACTAGTTTTTTAGGACAAAACAAAAGTATTCATGGAAGTAATGGAAGTAGATAGCTGGGGAATGCTTCAGTTCTCCTTGTCTCACTATACCTAAGCTCTAGACCTTCAGCCCCAAAACCTGGGGAGGTTGCACCAAACTGGGAGTAAAACTGTCAGTTACAGACATGCTTTTCACTCCCTCCCAGCTGGGTGGTCTCCATGGAGGATATGGTGCACAGGTAATTAGGTTGGGAATTTGGACCTTGGATCGTCTGTCAGTTGCAGTTGTTCCTGAGGTGATAAACCTTCCTGTGACACACCAATATATGCAGCACCTATTTGGAAGTGAAATCCCATCTGACCATATGCCTTGAAGCTTACGGTTTTGTAAGCTTTGAAATTTCTTTCTGAGTGAAGCTTCTACAGACATTATTTTTACAAATCTTCTATGCTGTACCTTTCTTTAAATAGGTAATAGTCTTTCAAAGAAAGTTACAAAGTAACATAATTTTCTCTTATTATACTCTTCTCAGATAATAGCCCTCCATACTTAGGCTCCCCAAAACATCCTTCTTCCTTTCTGTGTAACTCAACTCCAATAACTTTCCAGTATCACATCTGAAGGCCTGTCTGACATCCAAAGATAGTCCTATAACAAGTAAAGTGTGTACTTCAGGTTTAAAAGATGCACTGTCTTGTGCTACTAGGTCAAACATGACTTCTGATGCTTCCCCATCCTTTGTATGGCTGCACATGCTCTCAGCGTTTCAATATCAGGCACAAATAAATGAGATCACTTCCACTCCTTAAACGTAAATCTAAACAGTTTTGATGATCATGCTGGAGGAATGGTTGTATAAATGGAACCCTGACAAGAAATGCAGCACTGCTAAATTTTCTCTTCATTCTTTTTCCATTTCCTGACAGGCAAATCCTTATAACAGAAGGGCACATGGAAGAAATATTTATCTTGTGTTCATAATTCCCCTGCAAATCCTAGAAACTCTACTAATACCAAAGACATTGTGGCTTTTGACATTTAGACTAACTTTTTATACCTGTCAAACATGTCAAATGATAAAGTGATTTTGAGTGTCATCTGATCAGAAATTTTCTCATGGGGGAGATTTGCATTTTATGTTAGATTAGATTATCCTGATAAGTCTCTCTGTGTCTCTCTTATTTTTTGCCATTTATGATAACACTTGTTATAAAATTAAAGTGAAAAATGGTCCTTGGCTGAGAAATTTATTGCCAAACATAATTACTACCTCAAATGTGATAAAGTCATATAAATCACCTGCACATAAATCCTGCACTATAGTCTTCTAAAATCTATCACAGGTCTTTATTAGATCCTATTGTACACTCTTTCTTCAGATATGAGGTTTGTTCAATTTTTTGAAATATATCAGTAGTAAAAAAATCATCATGGAAGGTAGCAGGATATGTAAGGGTTAACTGCAGTGTGTATTTTACACTGTAGTTGGTTTACGACAAAGCCAATCATGCTCTGAATACTGTGGTTGAAAAGGATACATCTTTCATCCAATTAGCTATTATACGGATGCTTGGGACCACATGGACTGTGCCCTGGAAAGTAATCACACTGCTCTCAAAGAGATAAGATAATGCCAAAGGGTTTACTTGGTCTCATGTTTATACTGAGTGTTCATATAGCCTGAGTTCTTGGGGCTGCTCTGTCCTGATTTTCACCCCTGAGCTGAGCCAGATGTCAAAAGCTAGCAGGTCATTCAGGTTTACATGCTTTTGTGTCAAGCACCTTTGAAGGCAAGTCTGACAAAAGAGCTAAAAACGTTTTTAGAGCAGGTTTGGTGACGTGGAGTTACTACACAAGTAGTACTACCCAAACTTTTAAATGACACTTAAAACACTCATCAGGAGAACTCACTGTTCAGAAAGAAGGTGAATGATGAAATTATATTGTCTTGCTGGTTTTTAAAAAGCCATAACAAAATACATACAAAATTTTCCTCTTTCATCTCAAATATCAGACTTGCATGGTGTGGAGTTTTACATTGCTGTGTTTTATTCTGAACTGTGTACATCTGCCATTACAAGATGATCCAACTGAAGGCTACAGCTGTGGGGGAACTGAGTGTGTGCCTTCTACCAGCTCCAGGACTGCACATTCCCAGATACCACCCAACTTAAACCACAGTAAATCAAGAATGATGCAGAACTGCTTTCTCCACTGATCACAGGCATACCACACAAAGTGCTCAATCTCATCAAAATTAATCAAGAAGTCACCTGGCTTGTGAGGATGATCAAGTCAAAAGGTAACCCAGCAAAAGCATGTTCTTTCCCTCCCTTGCAGCAATATAAAGGTAGAACCAACACAGGGAGGCTGGGAACACAGGACCAACACTTTCATCCTTAGCTGTCTGTGAGACAGCAGGGTAAGGTAAAGAAGCTGTAAGAGCTGAAGAAAGATATGCGACATTTGCAGCCTCTGATAGCAGATTCCCTTTCAGCATTTGAAGGTACCAGCAGTCTGTGGAAATACTGCAGGACTGGGCTTTTATTTAACATTTACAAATGAATACTACTCTCATGAAAATGAATGGCTTGAGCCCACATGCTTTCACACACCACCTGTCCATTCCCCTCTCATTTCTGTTATTTCTTCTCACTCTGAAGATAATTACCATACCAGTATGTAATATGACATGGCCACAAGGAACTAAGAGATGGGAGGAAGGGAGAGAGTGAGCTTGTGATTTGAGTAACAATTTAGTCTTGTCTCTGCTGGTAAGAGCTTATGGTTCTAACCCGTCAGTCACCTCTTAAAATATATGGCAAACAACGTAGGCGCTGGTGTGCTGGACCTATGATGTATAGCTATATACCTGCACCAGCCTGATCCAGTCAGCTGCTCCCTTTGCCGGCATTCACAACCAAAACCAAAAAAGGTGTGTCAATAAACACTCATCAGACTAGTACTTACACAGTACACGGTGTGACCCAGTTGTTACAGAGCTGGACGACAGCTTTGGAGTAGAAAAATAGTGTTATTTCTTAAGCTTCCATCACCAGAATGATCAGAAGATGCAAAACCAGGAGCGCTATTGCAGTAAGATGCAGCAGCCAATGGAACAGGCTAAGGAAGAAGAAACTGTGGCATCAGCAGGGAGTTTTAAAATATGCTGAGTGATTCTTGGAAAGTTGCAAAGTTTCTGGGGAAATTGATAATTATGTGTTTTTTTAAGATATATAGATGCTAGAATAGCTGGTAACACTGTATGTGAAAATTATTTCCAAAAGAAAGTACACTAATGTTTCTGCTTCATTGACGATGATGACAAGCTGTTACTTTCAGAATAAAAACTTTTTCATTAAAATATTGCTGTTTCTGTGATCTGAGACTTTTCTTCCAATCTTACCGATGAATCAATATTCAGTATAAAGAATATTTAGTCATCTTTTCAGCTATTTGATCAGGAAGTAGCCCCCCGAAATAGTATTTGTTTTGGAATGATGATTCATTAAGAGCATGCTTCAATCTCTGTCACAAAAAGATAATTCCATCTCTAAACATCTCCTTTATAAAAAGAAGCAGCAAAGATAAAAATCAAATTAGCTCATTTACATCAAATAAAAGTTTACATAACTTGATATTTTGTCAGCTGAGACCTACACATTTTTCCAGTGACATTAAACAGAAGTTTTTTCATAGCCAGTGCCAAAACAAAAAGGCACCTTGACCACACATTGGAAGTTAACCATTTTATGACTACAACATTAAATGGATGGGTACTCTTATTTGTTACCCATTTTGTTCCCTAAACAGTCTCAACTCAGTAGTACAGCAGTACACTCAGTAGTACACCAGGTGATTCACATCGTCTGTATTAGGAGGTGATACAATTCAGCAAGTCTCAGGAATGCCTAACAACATATGCACTTAGTCCTTATATGCACGTTAAAACCCACAGTCTGGCCCTGAGCCAAAACAGCTAAAACTTATTTATGCGTATGTAAACTTAAATATATTCTTACTGAATAAGCAGGATAGGTATTATATGCGTAAGTTATAACTAATAAAAACAGTAGGAATAAAACCTAAGTCATTCTGTTTCTGTGTGGGCATTTTATTTTTTCTTGCAAGCTGGATTTAATTTAATATGGGTTCTAAAAAAAAAAAAAAAAAAGAAAGAAAATCCTGCCAAGAATACAACAATCAGCTAATTTTTTGGTGTACCTGTAACATATTAATTACAGATCAGAATTCTGATTGTTTATTACATATAGTTATTTTTTCTCCCCTGCAATAAAATTGACATTTAGTAGTTTTCTCTTTCTGTCTCCCCGTGAATGTCTGCTGGCACTCGAAAACCATTAACAAAGTAGCGTATTTCCTGTACTTTTACAGAAGACTAGAGATCTGAACAATCACTCTCATAATTTTATACTGCTGTTTTCTTTACCACTCGTGTGCTAACTTGATTAAGATAGTAAATGTCAATTTGGTCTTCAAATATAGTATGTCCATGTTCTTTAGGACAATTTTTCACAGAGATGTTCTGGTTTTATGTTCACAGTTCTTAAAAGTTTGAGATGCTAGACTGTATGAACTGTGCAAGAAATTCTAATAAGCAGGAAACCCCGGCCCTGCCCCATTTATATAAGTGTTAAGATTTTTCTGCAATACTTTCTAACTCATATGAATTAATTGTAGTCACAATACCCTTCTGAGTTCAGCACTGCCATTTCCATTTTTCTCTGTAATCATACAGATGCTAGTAGCTTTTCTTCTTGGCTTAGGTGAGCAGGGAGAGGCATTCCTTTCATGAGTAGGTTTCAGTTTCTGCTTAAAGCAGTTGCAGAGAAACCTATGTTTTAAAGTAAAACCCAAGGAAGTGTACTGTACTTAGACTGCAATATATTGAAGCTAACAATAAATGTGCCCCCTTGACTCTCTACCACCTCTTTGTTACCCACCCTCCCTTATATATCCTTCAGCTTTAATTAATTTTTGTGTCTTACTATTTATGATGCACAAAATATGCTACATATATTTTTGGGAGACAACACTTGCCCTGAACAGCATAATAATAAGTTTATGGTACTAGAATGCTTTTCTCTTTCTTTTGTATCCCTATTGCTGTTCTATCTGAGCAGCTCTGAATTTAATGCATTTCTCTTCAATCCTTCGTGGCCTAGAGAAGGACAAACTATCTCCCTTGCACAGATGAGAAACCAAATACATATATAAAATATGCTGCACACAGGACTCAAGACAGTTTTCCCAGTCTCATTCTAATCTGGTCCAGTTGAAAACAGTCTGCTGAGCCTTGCCGCTGCCATGCATCCCTCCTCCCTTAGCAGCAATACTGTGTCATCCTCAGATAATTTTTAGAAGCAGTCTGGTACCATCTGTCTAAAGGGCATATGTGTTTGTAGAAAAGTTGATTTGCGGTTGATCTCATATGATGAGTCCTTCAGAAATCAAATTAGGCAACATACATCCTGCAGCTAATGAGACCCTAAGCAAGGTAAAGGACCTACTCAGGTTTTAGCTCACACAGACAGTGTGTCTGTTCCCGGAGATTAATGCACAGATCCTTAAAGGCAACAGTGCCTAATTCCCACTGTTTTGAGCAGAGTTTGGTAAGCATTTATTTCCTGTGATGGCTGAACATAAATGACTTGAGCAGTCAGGGGATGAGTAGTAGCCACGTAGCAGACAAATTTCTTAAGTTGCTTTCCCAGACCTAAGTGAACTAACAAGTCAGTGAACCATCAACATCTCAAGTCTGTAGGACACAGGACACCCAAACAAGTGGTACCTACTTTGTAGAGCTTTAATACTCAAACCCATTTGCACAGGCCACATTCCTTTTCTTCCATTCTCCCCTAGCCAGTAACACATTTGGTCATGTATTGCACAGCCACAAAACTGAGGCATTCACAATCTTTGGAACAGCTGCCCTTTGAATTACTCTTCATTAAATGTGTTCCTCTGCCACTAGAATCTGAAAGTGTTGCTTTTGATTATAAACACCTCCTACATCCCTGCTGAGCAGGTTGCCATTCTCCCTCCCACACTACCTCTGCAAATACACCAGGAAACTGCCAGGATACAGAGCCCCACTGCCTCCTTCGTTGAGAAAACCCCATTGTGAAAGAATGTTACATATGCAGCATTCATACAAACCATCCTCCCAGCCAATTAAAAAGAAAAGTAAAAAAATCAAGTCAGGATTAATTGGAGCCTTCTTGGGGATATTTCCTTCTTTTCTGAAACCCTGGCAACTGCACACAAATAAAAAGATCTCCCACCTGTGATAATTAAACTTCCACATTGAGCATCTAATAAGAGTAAGCAAAATCAATTCTATCAAAAAATATTGGTGAAGATCTTATAATATAGACATATAAAAATTTAATGTAAGAAGTTTCCTCTCTCTTCCATATGGGTTCCCTTTTACTTAAAAGTGGGAAAAAAATAAAAAAAATAAAAAAATAAATAAAAAAATAGAGAGAAAGAATGGGAGAATAAAGAAATTGCGGGAAAAAAAAAAATATATATATATATACTGTCAATTTTCTGGGATATTTTTTCCCCAAATAGTATTATATTTATCATTAAAAATTCTGTCTTTGAAAAATCCAGACCTGTGTGGTCTCACCTGTGTAAGCTCACAGTTCTCACGTACTTTATTCTCTGATTTGTCTGCTGTACATCTGGATTCACACTACCAAGTCTCATGCAATGAAAATGGTAATAAAACTCATTCCCTCCTATGCTACAGCTTATCTGAAGATGCCTTCCACATGTATTCCACACCAGTGCAACCTATATAAGTGTGAAATGAGTCTTTTTTTCTACTCCATAACAATCTCTCTGTCAGTGGCTTTACCAGGGGCAATGTGACCCATAGACCAGACGTATCTGATATGTGTGGGGAGGTGGCAGAATAAGAACACAACATTTCATCTAGCAAGGTCTGAAACACAAGGAGCTCAGCTAGACAGTGTATTGCCCAGGAGGGCCATCCCCTCTGAGATGTTAACCTCTTCCAACAGCCTCTGCCATACGTACAGCTGATATTCCCATATGAAACTGTAGTCCATGCTGCAGCCCAGCAACGTAGTCCTTCCACAGGCATGTGGCCTAATGTTCAAGAGACAGCTCTAGAATAAAATACAACAGCAGGTGGCATAAAATAAGAGTTGATGCTGGTTAGACATTTAACATAAACAAAAAACACAGTCAGTAACTGGTGCCAAGTCTCTGGACTTAAAAAAATTGCTATCAGCTTTTGGAATCACCAGTTCCAGATACTTTTTCCATCTGTTGTGACACTGTGCACACATTCATATTATAGCACGATCTCTCACACAATATAACCGTCATGTTTCTCTCTCCTTCCTCAGTATAAATGCATATATAGCTTATTGTATAGCACAATCAGTTACTACATAGTATAAGATAGTACATAGTACTAATGGCAGAAAAGCCTCAGGGGATTTCACTTAATTTAATTTAGTAATAATTCTTAATATTAAGTTTTAATTCCTGGTTCAGGTATTGTGAAAAACAAGAAAACAGACAATTAAGAAAAAACATGGAAACACCTTGCTTCCCCTTCTCCAGGCTCAACTTCAGTCCAACATCTCTCTTCCCCCCTTCTTAATCTCACCTCCACTTCATTTTGACAAAGCCTTCAGTGTGGTGCTGGGCAGCTGCCACGGTTTTGTCTGGGACAGAGTTATTTTTCTTCATACGTACTCACACAATACTGTGTTTTGGATTTTTGATGAAAATGGTAGTGATAACACACCATTGTTTTAGCTGTTGCAGAGCAATGCTCACACTGAGCCAAGGACTGTTCTGCTCTTCATGCTCTTCAGCCAGCGAGGGGCTGGGTGTGCACCAGGAGCAGGGAGGGGACACAGCCAGGAGAGTTAACCAGGCTGACCAAAGGGAAGTCCCATACCATGTGGTGTCATGCTCAGCAATAAAAGCTGGGATAAAGAAGGGGCAAGGGAGGGTCATTTGGGGTGTTGGTGTTTGTCTTCCCAAGAAACCATTCCATGCAATGAGCCCCATTTTCCTGGAAGTGGCTGAACACCTGCCTGCCGATGGGAAGTAGCAAATGAATTCCTTGGTTTGCTTTGTGCACACGGCTTATGCTTTCCCTAATAAACTGTCTTTGTCTCAACCCATGAGTTCTTGCACTTTTACCCTTCCAGTTCTCTCCCCCTCCCACCTTGGGAGAGTGAGTGAGAAGCTGGGTGGTACTTACCTGCCTGCCAGGGCAACACCACGGCAGCAGCTCAGGTGGTCGGGTTCAGTGTGTGGAAGTTTATTTCTTCTGCCCTTTGCTTTATACTGTTTTTCCTCCGCTTCTCACTGTTCCTCTACCCTGTTAAGACTCCCTCCAAAGGTCACTGTCACTTCAGAGGCATCCCTGCCCCAGAGTGGGAGGTGTGTATCTTCAGCTGTGACCCCCAAATGTATCCTCTTCCACACAGCTCCCCCACACCTCCTCTCTTTTCTCTGAGTGGGCCTATTCATGTTTTTTCCTCAGGTGCTCCCTTTTGCTTCCTCTCTGCCTCCATTTTGTGCCCGCTCATGCCTGCATCACCCGGTGCTCTTCAGATTGGCTGTGGCTGGTAGCTGGCCTGACTCAGGGTGGTTCATGGCCTCTTCCCAAACAGGGCACCTGCTGCCCAGCGCTGCCCTTGGTAACCCAATACATGGTGTTGCGTGACTAAATTACCTCTTTACCAGTACCATCTGCTGTTATACTTCCTGAATAATCCCCTTTCTAAGAAAGGCAGGGGCACCTTTCACGGTTGTTCATGCCTTCAGTACACAGGCCTCTAGATACAGCCCCTGACCAGAAAGTAAAGATTTTTGGTCTATTATTACTGACCATATTATTTAATAGGTTCCATCCCTGTAGGGTGGGATCCTTTTCTGCTGACATAAACTGTAAGATTTCTGATGACAACAGTGTACACCAACCCAAGTGTTTTATTGTGTTTTAACAATCCCACTGAAGTTAATGGGACTATTGACATGCCCAAGTGCTCTGCTGCTGCTCTGCATTTCTGAGGCTATTTTACCTACTTCCATTATTTGGAAAGAGAGGCAGTATTTTTTTTCAGGAATTATTCTTTTGTCAACCAACTGTTTTACTCACAATTTAGGTATTTCACATATCAAAAAGATATGTAATTGAAGTGACAACTAGATAGCCCATTCTAGTAAACTGTTCGCTGAAGCAGCATTACTGCTTTGGCTATTAAGATCAAATGCATACATACATTAAGATCACAACATTGTTTTGGAAATTTTTGAGGCTGACAATCCGGGACTAGTGACCATCTCCATCTCCTAGTTACTGCAGTAACAGTAGCAAAGACTCTGTAATCCTGAAAGGACAGATCTCAAGCATCAACAGTCCCAATTATAGCCTAAACCATATTAGATGGCTAGGAGTTTGGACACAATTAACATTTTTCTTTAATCTTGGATGAAATGAAATGAAAGGTTTCTTTTCCAGGGTGGGAAGAAAAAAAAAAAAAAAGGAAAAAAAAGAAAAAAGAGAGAGAGAGAGAGAGGGAGAAGAGCTTGTCAGTTTTTTCATCACTGGGAAAAAGAAAGAAAAAGAAAAAAAAGTTTGTCACTGCCTGAAAGACATTTTTCATTTTTCTGGACTAATTAGATGATTTTAAATATGACAAAAAATTGAAAGAGATCTCTGTTTACCTTAAATGTTTCAGAAATGAATTTGAACAAGGTCAAATTGAATAAGGTCTCCTCTCTGTGAGGAGAGATTGTAGTATTTCTTCTGAAATAAATATTTCTGAATTGTGTTCTGCATCTAAGAGCTACTTTTAAGAATCAGTTACTGCTAATGCCTGTGTTCAAATGAACAAAGAACTTTGTACAAAACATGAACTTGATCTTAGTAGTATTAATAACTAACATTATTTTTATGATACTAATAATGAATGGAAATTGTACAGTCAGGCAAAGGAATAAAGAAAAAATAGCTACTATATCTATAGCCTATCTAGATAGGCTATGGTTCTCAGAAGCTAAAAACTTTCATAGTTATTTTTAATGAAGCTTTTATTTTTTTAGTTAACTCTATAGTGAAATAATAGATTCATTTCTACATGAAATTTAATTGCATCCATCAAAATGCATTTAAAGGAAAACCAGTAGAAATTAGTCAAACTTGCAAACGTAGGACAAATAGAATATGAGTACTAAAGGAATACAGTTAAAAGAAAAAAGAAAGAAAGGAAAGAAAGAAAGAAAAGAAAAAACTGTCAGGAACTAAATTAAATGTCAGATGTCAAGTGCAATCATACAACAGAAGGAATCAGCAAAGATCTGTCGCAAGACTCAATTGAGACAGAACTGACCTAAACACCCTACAACTTGTTTATCCTGAATTAGCAATAGAAGTAAAAAGATGTTTCAGAATGTCTTTTCCATCCATTAGAGAAAATACTCTTCAACAGGAAGACCAGTATGTTGTTCCTAACTCTTCTAAATTAATATAGTTCAACAAATCTTCTGACAGGCTGAAAAAGTGCAAACTGAACATTTGTTGTGTTTAAGTACACATATGCTATAGCTATAGCAGTTCACTTAATAGAACAAGAGCACAGATTCAGCTGCAGCTGGTTCCCACTTATAAGACTATGTATCAGCTATCACTCTCCCAGACAATATCTAGGAATGGACATAGGAAGAGCAATAGGCCAAAGACCACTTCTAGTAGGCTTCCTGTTTCAGATGGGAAGAAAGTTCAGGTGTAAGGAGACAAGCTGTGCCAGCTAGTTACCCTCAGGGACAAAATATTGTTCCAGGTCCATTTTATTTACTGGCATGCATATAACCATAACATCATTGTCAGAGCAATAAGTCAATAGAAGTAAATCGGAGCACTTTTATTGAAGCCCATTGCAAATCAGTTTTGAAATCCATGAGATTTTTCTGATTTACTGGAAGGACATCAGGACAAAGCATCCTGAAGAATGATGATGTGAAAACAAATTAATTTATTTATTTATAAATTAAAAACAAGGGAAAAAGCCACATATTCCATAACTAGAAAGCCATTACTAAGAAATTTGCTAACAATATGTGATATATCTCTCGAATCACATAGCTGATTTTTCATTCACTTATGCTGATGTTTAATGCAGTGTAATACTTTCTGAAAAGACAGAATTTTATTTAACCTGTGGTTTAGTTAGGAAGTTAGCTTAGTTTAAGAAAGGGATTTTAAGAGCTGTTTTCAGTCAACTTTTCATCAGAAGTCAGTATTAAAATATCAACAGTTTCAGGAGAGATACAAGCAATAAAATGCTGCTGGTTCATTTGGACTGTAAAATCAGATTCTAATTAACAGTTTTCAAACCAGCCTGACATAAAATTGACTCTGGATTTACATGCAAAATTCTCTAAGCAACTCCATTGACACAATAGCACCTTTGAGCCAGTAATATTTTAACACAGCTCACAAAACAGCCCACAGGACAATCTGAATAGCTTAGCTAAACAGTAGGAATGGTTATTTCCTACGCAGTGAATGAGGCTCTGTATCAGGACACCTAAATGTTGTTCCTAGTTCTGCCACTGACTGACTCTATAACCCTGGACAATGCATTTAATCTTCCTGCATTGATCCATTGCTCAAATGGGATTTCAGTTCTTATCTATCTTACCTACCACTGAAATTATCAATAAATATATATATAATATATAAATATTAGGTGTAAATATATATAATACGTACGTACCAAAGTCAAACCAAAACCTTTTACACATTAAGATTAGACTAGGTCTGGATATTGTTGTTTAAACTCGTGCAGTGAGCTTCTGTGTCTAAGAATTAAATTTACTTTAGAATAAGTCAACACCACAGCTTTCAATACTCCAAAGTCTTAAGGAAGAGTTTGGACCAATTTGACCAGATCTGAGCTTTGCTGACCTCTATTTACATTAAAAATAGGACTCGGATGACCAATAGCATGAGACTGCAACCTTTCCTCTAATATGTATTAACCAAAAGCTACCAACATGAGCTCTGTAAAGCTTCCTCCCATTCCCTACTAAGTCTTCCTTTAGGCACTTTATGGTATTTGTAGATCATAAAAAGCTCTCCAGCTCTGCCTTAAGTATTGGATAAAGCAATTTTCTTTAAGAGTTTTAGGGTATTATACCCAAGTGTATTTCTGAAAAGTCTCAAATGGAACAGATAAAAGACCAGACAATGGACATAAGAAGAAATAATCTCAACTTGATACCTGGCAAAAGGAGGTGATTTTTGTGGCTGTTGATTTCACATATCATTAAACATAACAGCAAATATAAAATGAATGTTTTCTTCCCAGTTTTGAAATGTAGAGGCATAGTGGGAAACTTGTAATGCTCCCATATGTGGGTGGTCATTAGGTTGAGAAAAACATGGAGGGCTGCTGCATAATTGTTCTTGCATTTTCATCCTCAGGTAGGAGACACAGCTGGTTATAGCACCAGGGGCAGAAAACACAAATACTATGATTGCAGTCAAAGGTCTTATCTGTGTCCAGGTTATTCTTATCTTCTTCATGAGAAATCATCAATGATACAGTTTCAATAAAACTGCACAATGCTGATATTGAAGGAGACATCACTTGCTTTCTCTACTCTTATGACAGAAAAAAATCCCTTATACCACCCCTTCATCTGTATTACTGGATCACTGGTACAAACAGCTGTGGCATAGGGCGGACCTTGAGCTGTTTTTCTAGGTGTTACTTCAAATTGTTTGTAGCCTGTTACACTACCCGACGAGGTATTTTTACAGCTGTTTATCCAAGAACTTTCTTTTCTCTGCATGCAGCCTACACCAGTAGTCTGGTACACTGATTCCAGTAGAGAACTTCTTTAGACTGTGCTTCAGCAAGGCAGATAATGTAATGAAGAACAGGTCCTGGGTTCAATAGCCCACAAAAATACCCTACCCTACCATTATAGTGCACCATATTACTGCAGTGAGGTTTAAGCTTTATTCCTAATACTTTCCTTAATTCCTTGCCTTCTAGGAACCGGCTATGAAGTCACCAGGTTTCTTGTATTTACAGCTTCAGATATTCATTGTGTATTGTGTTGATCCAAATCAACAGTCTTGATGAATTAAGAAATGCTTCAATGCTTCAAGAACAATAACAACAAAAGCAAACAAAAGAAACAAAAAGAAACTAAAAGGATATTAAAAGAGGAAAACTCAGGTTACAAGAGTTTGGACTCCTCTATAGAAACATATTTTAATGAGTGTAAAATTGAGCCCTGCATTTGCCACTTTTCATTAGTACATAATAATTTCCTCATACGTTTAAGTAAACAAGGGCCAGAATAATTGGGACCATGATGTTGGTTGGTTCCAAGAGAGAAGCTTCTTTTTACCTGAGGAACAAGTAGGAGCGGCATATAATTCATTTTTTCGGCATCTTGCACTTACACTAGACCAATCAGTAATTAAAAAAATAATAATCCAAAATCGCTTTACCCTTGATAGCTTTTTGTTTCCTTGGCTGTCTTACAGATTTACATTGGCTGGTCTCCTATCAACAATCTTCTGACAAGAATAGTTTTGGCAGACTGCATAAAAGAAAACAGCGTATGCTGACAATCAAACTTGAAATAATGGATAAGCATCGATACGTAAAGCTTGCTTTTAACATCAGATCAGTTGTGCTACAGCATTGAAATCTCAAATCATTTCAGACAGGAACAGAATGTAAAGTCACTCCTATCACATCACTTCATAAGCTCTAGCACTTCTACTATTTTAATCGTTTAAGAAATATCAAGATCTAGTATGTGATATTTCAGTAATTATGGATATGTTTTACAGAAATATTCTCAGTTATTACTGTAATCATACCAGATGACATACTTTTGCACTTCATTTGTACTTTAAATATATAAATAAATAAATGAAACAGACAGAAGGACGTCTGCTGAGAAGTACTGACAGCTCTGAGTTAGTCATTGAAAGACCACATCTTGAAAGCACTGAGTACTCGTTAAGCTTGAATTGCAATAATGAAAGGAAGAAGATATTCATGACCTCTTGATTCAGAATTTGTTACTCAGCTTTTACTCCAGACTTGATTGGGCAAAACTGTTCCTGGGACTGATCCAGAGTAAGGCTGAATTTTGCAGAGAACCCATAACTCACAATGACATGTGCATTAATGTCAGTGACAATTTATGGTATGAGCTCCTCTCAGGATCGCCTTCAGTATGAAATATCAATTCTCATTGGGAGCCCAAATGTCAATGCCCTTTCACAATACAGTCCACCGATTTCCCAGGATTTGGCCTATTAAAAACAGGCTAAGAAATTATTAAGCTTTATCTTAAAGTGCACGTTTTTCTTTGTTACTTCTAATAAATTATGCGATGATACGAGTAAGAGACCGTAAAATCAATGCTGCCTCAAGAAGCAGTAATGTAGTCAAAGGGTAGCAGACTGCAAGCTCTTACATGTCTTCTTCTCACAACTGGGCAAAACTCAGTAAGGAATAAGCAGTTCCTTGAATCTGGCATGCTAAATGAGCACTTGAAAGGCATCCCAAGCTTTATTCTTTCTGCATTAGCAGTCAGTGCCCCTTTCCCCAGGCAAATTACAAACTGACAAGTTGCACACTACTGACTAGCCTCCATAACTAATTCAGTCGGCGATGGGTTTGGTTGGTTTGCACTCATAATCACACAGGCTGTTATACAGCACTAGTAATATGAGAGCTAATGAAGCAGCAGTTGCTTTGCTCACATTATTCCCCATACTTTCCCTTCCAGTGACTGCCTGACTTAAAAAGGGAGGCCCTGAAGGCAAAGACCATGCTGGATTCCCAAGGCCCACATATCAGGGCGTTCCCTGACTTATGCGGCCTTTGTCCCTCTCCAACTCTTCCTACAACATCCAGTAAAATGTTGCAACTACTTCTAAAACTGTTTGGCATAACACCATCTTTACAATAGAGCTCAGAATTCAAGCACAGTTTTTAAGCACATGTTAATTTATAGGCACACGGGCACGTGCTTTTTCCAGCAAGTAGGAAAAAACTTTATTCCTTTATTAATCAGCTAGTCTTTCTGAAGAAGTTGTTGAGATGTAACTAAATAATTCACTACTGTATCAGGGCATAAGAGAGTACTGAAGGGCTGAAGGCCTCTTTTCTAAAAGAAAACTGCAGCTAAGACCCGAGGAATTGAACATAAATTTAATACATATTTTGATAACTTGAGGGCAAATTAGGTTTCCTTCACAAATATTGGCTTACCAAATAGGCACACAAATACTCTAGAGTAAACACTCAGCACAGCACACGGAAAGTATGAGCTATGAGTATAAATTCCACTATGAAATACAAGAGGGTATGCATGTGTATCTCTGGTGTATTTTTTGGAACAGTGAGCCTTTGGAGGTTTTTGGTGTGTGCTTAGAGCAGTAAAAATGCACCAAGAAAAAGAAAGAATGGCAACTAAGTGCACAAAGATGAGGAAAATAATACTGTGAGCAATACCCACGTGTACCACCAAAAGGCTTGCATCCTGAAGGAGGTGCAGATTGGCATAATTTCCAGGCCAATGCAGAGGATATCTCACACATAGGAAAGAGTGAAAAGCAGAGCAGCAAAGTAAGACATCAGTCTGTTATGTGTTCTCACAAAAAAAAAAAAAAGTATGTATTTGTCTTACACCATTATTTGTTTCACCTTGGAATTTGGCCCTCTACTTCTGTGACCTTGTAACAGAAGATGGTTCTCAGACTAGAGGGCCAGGAGATGCATTTCTCCCTGTAACCCACATAACAGGCCCTTATTTAGTAATCCCCTCATCAGCCCCAATAATTTAAGATTAATCTTCAGTTACAGTATTTTTCACAAACACCAAAGTTACTAAATAAAGTCTACTCAAGCCCCTTAAAATCAGGGAATTTAGTGATAGGACAAGCAGTAATGGATTTTAACTATATATGTATATATATATATATATATATTTGGAAGAAATTCTTCACTAAGAGAGTGGTGAGGCACTGGAACAGGTTGCCTAGAGAGGTTGTGGATGTGGAAGTGTTCAAGGCCAGGTTGGATGGGGCTTTGGGCAACCTGGTCTGATAGGAGGTGTCCCTGCCAACGGCAGGGGATTGGAATTAGATGATCATTAAGGTCCCTTCCAAAACAAACTGTTCTATGATTCTATAAAAAGCCAGTTACCCTAGAGGTAGAAGCCATGTGAGTTCTTTAATCATCTAACTACCAAAGAAGACATACACATACACACACACCAGACTCTTTCAAAGTTTCCTTTTTTGTTGTTTTATGACTGTATGCAGATAACCCACATTTAAGCAAGACCCTAATAATACCTTCATATCTCATAAGCAAATATTTAATGGTAGTTTTCTGTTGCTATTAAAAAAACTGTGAATGGGGAAAAAAAAATATTCTAAAACACCAGACCTGGGACTCCAAGCTCAGCATTTCAGCCCAGTGCCACACAGGATATCCTAGGAGATTCACAAGAAAATGGATCAAGCTGTGCCCAATAATGTTCCATAAACAAAATGGTTATAATGACACTGTACCAAGCAAACTCAAAGAGCCTAGTGGGAAACACCCTTTCATTTCCTGTTTTCAGAAACATATTTGAAGCAGAGCATATAGGAATATGACTTAAACTCTATTAAGATTAAAAAAAGAAAAAAAAAAAGAAAGAAAGAAAGAAAATAAAAGAATTAAATCTACAAGGATACATTAATAACAAAACAATGCAAGTCTTACCTGGGGGTGCAAAAGGAAGAAGAATAGTATGTCAAACGTAAATAACTTTAAACAAAGGAGTTGGACTGCAGGTGAGAAAGCAGTAGAATAGTAAGAAAGCATAACTTAAGAGCTTACCTACATCTGTAGCCTATCAAAGATTTGTAGGCAATATGTCTTTCTGTACAGAGTAAGATTACAGCAATCTCATGTGCTGTGTTCTTACTTCATAAATGCTCCCAATGAGTCCAGTGTGGATACATACAGGATAAAATGTTCTTCGCTATTCAGATCAGATCCTAAACATTTCAGTGATAAAAATTTGAGTAACCTGCAGTAGGAAAGAAGCCAATTGCAAAGGAAGTCAAAGATGGAGAGAGAAGGATAATACAATTAAAATAGGCTCAAAATAATTTCCAAGGCAAAAGTATTGCCTATGATAGTTTAACTAAAACTAGAAAAAGCACACTGGTTATCTACATTACAAAAAGAATAAAAATATAATTAAAAGTTTGGGGAGCAAAGTATCATATAAGTGATATGACATTCATTATTTATATGAAGCAAAGAAAAATGAAGACTCCGTTCTTGACAAATGAGAAGTCCTCAAGACCTTTCATTCTTGAAAATTTTCCAAGTGTTTCTTATCATTGCTGACTAACCTCCAATGTCACAGAATTTTGTGGCTTTTGTTTAGGTGTGTTTTTTTTTAATTTCCCTAAGGAAAATTAAACAAGACACTTCAGAATATAATGAAATGCAGAAAAGAATAAGTGAAGGTCTATGTAACAGGTCTGTTCTAGTGGTGAAAATTGAAGTTTCATGTTGCTAAGAGCTTCATGTTATTTAGCATTTGTGTTTGTTAGGATTCATGTTTTTTCATCTTCTTGAAACTGCTGAATAATCGCAAATATAATTTATGATTCACTGGGGAACTGTGTACCCGAGGGGTCATTACTGGGTCTAGTCTACATTAATGATCTGGAAGATGGGGCAGAGTGCGCCCGCAGCAAGTTTGCAGACAACACAAAACTGGGAGGAGCTGCTGATATACCAGAGGGTCGTGCAAATGACCTCAACTGCCTGGAGAAATGGGCTGACAGGAACCTCATGAAGTTCAGCAAGAACAGCAAAATCCTGCACCTGGGAAGGAACAGCCCCAGGCACCAGGACATGCTGGGGACCACCCAGTTGGAAAGCAGTTTTGCAGCAAAGGGCCTAGGAATCCTGGTGAACACCAGATTGAACTTGAGCCAGTAATGTGCCCTTGCTGCAAAGAAAGCTAATGCATTATTCTTGGCTCAGGTCAATGGAGGTGATCCTTTCCCTCAGTGCTGGTGAGGCCACACCTGGAGTGCCATGTCCAGTTCCGGGCTTCCCAGTACAAGGGAGACATGGACATACAGGATAGGGTCCAATGAAGGGCCACAGAGATGATGAAGAGACTGGTGCTCTCTCCCGTGAGGAAAGGCTGGGAGAGCTGGGACTGTTTAGCCTACAAAAGAGAAGGCTCAGGAGGCATCTTGTCAATGTCTATAAATGCCTGAAGGCAGGGTTCAAAGAAGACAGAGCCAGGCTCATTTCAGTGGTGCTCAGTGCCAGGACAAGAGTCAATGGGCACAAATTGGAACAGAAGGGTTTCTGTCTGAACATCAGGAAGCATTTCTTTACCTTGAGGGTGTTGGAGCATTGGCAGAGGTTGCTCAGAGAGGTTGTGAAGTCTCCTCCTTGGAGATCTTCAAAAGCCATCTGGATATGGTTCTGGGTGTCTGCTCTAGGTGTCCCTGCTTGAGCAGGGGCATTGGACCAAGTGACCTCTAGAGGTCCCTTCAAACGTTAACCATTCTGTGATCATATGATTTATTTGTATGCCAGATGACATAACAAAAGGCAGATCTAAAAAGCATAATGGTAGAAAGTATTTGGAGATAAAACAGATTCAACAAAAAATGCAGAAAAAATGAGCTTACAAAATTCAGTATATGAAATTCCTTTACAAGTATTAGTAGAATAATAAATATAGTGAGTGATCTTTGTGCAATATATAATCTGAAAATGAGCAGAGAATTGTCACATATATACAGAGGCCCATCTGAATTTGAAAGAGTTACACTAGTGACAAAAGACCAGTATTACCTAGACAAAAGGAGACTAGAAATAAACAGTACAATATCACGCTTTGAAATGGAAAAAAAAAGATATGTGTATCCAAATTTCTGCTGTCCCTTAAATCTACAATAGCAGAAAAATTAGCAGAAGTAAAATGAGTATTTCTAAAATGACTGGAAGAGAAATCTATCACATGAAAATAAACATAGAGTGAAGAATAGTTGTGGTGTCCACAGCCATAAATGAACTGAAGGGGTAAATGCTTTTTGATATATAACTTATCAGGAGATTTAGAATCCTTTGTTTTGAAGCATTTACTTCTTGCTATGATTTATGTTGGCTGCAATTTTCTGTGAGGTTTTGACACTTGTTTATAACTTTATGTCTGATTTTAAAGCTTTGGGGCTTTTGTCTCCAAATATTTATTTTAAAGCATTTACAAACTGATCAGTAATGCACTCTGTCGAACTTTCTGGGAACATGCAATTGATATAAAATACATTACTTGACTGTAATGTAAAAATTTGATACTTCAAAGACATGCTGCAACTGCCTTTTGTTGTACTCAGGTAGCTGAGATGCTTTTCCTCTGCTTCCACACTTGAAATGTATTCTGAGATTTGGTAGATTTGGTAATGTTGTCCATGTTTCCTTATACCATCCCTGATGAATTACTGGTATTTATAGGCTATGTTATGCTGATTAGGGAACAGTATTTTGCAGTGATCATTTGCTGGACAAGGCTGACCACTGCAAATGAGCTCAGATTGTTACTGACAATGCACCTACTCTACACTGTGGCTAGTAACACCTTAATAGGAACCTGCACAAATCATCTGCAAAATGATTTAACCTTGGTATTCCTAGTCCTTCCATTTATACAGGTACATGCCCTGAACCATGGCCCCTCTGGACTCCACAGTTCATGATGCACAGGCTACCTGGCTGATGGAGAGGGCCTTTGCCCTCTCCTTCGAACATCCACTGCCTTTGCCCTCTACCCTCACTGCCCTGTTGTGCAGCATGTTGACCAGTGTGTCATTGCAGACTGCTGCATATGTCACAATACTATGATGCCAATATAAAATATACACTGTGAAATATGGAGTGGCTCCCGTCAGGGCTGGTGTGTTTGTTTTGCCAGGTGATGCACATTTGCGGTGTTAATCAAATATTGGGAGGCAGTAACCCTAACCTTCTGGGAAATCATGCAAGAAGAAGTGCATTTTCTCATCTTGAACTTTGTGTTGTAATAATGTTTTTCTCATTTACCACAGAAACTTCAGAACCAACTGGGAGACAATTTTAAGATGTTTGTCTTGTCAGAGTAAATTTCTTTGGTGAGTTTATAACCAGGGCTGCACTGGGCTATTATAAGCAATATAAGCTTACCTTTGACTGGCACCTGAAATCTGATGCATTTTTTTTTTTAATCAAGACCTTTTACACTTTTAGATTGACTATAAACAGCATCTGATTTTTCTTATCTTCTAGATTTAAAAGATTTAAATTAAACAGTTGTAAAAACACTACCAAATTTAACTGTGTAATATGGTAAATAAAATGTAAACAATGTCTATCATTTCTGAGGTGCTTTACAGTTCAAAGCAAATAAAATCTCTGTTTCAGATTTAAATTGTGATGGTGCTCTCAGGCCAGAGATCTAAACCTTCTCCTCAGCTTTAAATACAGGAAAAAAAAAAAAAAAAAAAAAAAGGTTTCTGAAGGTAGTAAGTTAACATATTTAGTCTTTTTCCCATTAGCTGATTGATGAAAGGCCTTGCGTGACAGAAGACAGGCGTATTTTGACTTTTTGCAAGAGCTATAGTACTGCCCAATGTCACCTCTATGGAGAAACAGTGGCATCTAGCTGTCAGACAGGCTAACCACTCAAAGTGCTCTGGCCAAGACACACTACACATCCTCCAGGGATCACCCAAATTTACATGCTGACATACTTCAGTTCCCAGTTAGTCACAAAATAAGATACTAAACTCTTTACCTTTACCTGGCAAACAGCAGTTTTCAGATACACCTCATCTTCATTCTCCATTCCAGACCTCTGAGAAAGCTTCAAATTAGACTCAAAACTTTGTGTGTGGATTTAGTCTTAGTTTGGGAAAGCACAGAAACAGTGGGAGTTTAGGCCTGTATCTATCAGAGGGCACTGGAAAACAAAATCATGAATTGGTGTTCTTTGTGCAAATACAATAGAGATGGCAATAGCACTGTTTATCCAGTTATTATTAGTATATTTGTTTTCTCAGTAAGCTTGATTACATAGATTACTACTGCATACCACTCCCATGGTGTCATAGGATAAAGGTTACTATTATATAGCCCTTTTCTAATTTTTCTTTAAAAAAAAAAAAAGCTATTTTTCTCTGATCGTTTCTTCTGTTGTCCCACTTTCTTTTGTTCAGAGGGGTCTCAGAATTTGCTCATAGAAGCTTAATTCCTATTTCACTAATTACATTTTCTGACAGAACTGAGCTTGCCAGACTAGCAAACTGAGGTCGCTGGGATGAGGGTTTTTTCTAAATATTTAGGAATGATACGTAAATTGTCTCATGAAACAATATCATATTGACGTATGACATTACATATATAAAGTTTCATGAAATTAAAATCGTGCAAGCACCCTTACCTGAAAATAGTCTTGAAAATTTACTTTTAAATCTACCCCAAATTGGAAACTCAACAAATTTGATCCCACTCTAACTTGAATTCTGAGTGACAAAAAGCACACATAAAATGCCTGGCTTTCTATAAAACACAGCTCTGTGTAGTATATAAGAGCCTTTTATAATGTTTCTAGGACTATTCAGTCTCATGCTTAGCAATGGCATTTAGTAATCACATAGCAGAATTCATGGAAAGATTTTTTTTTACAATCGGTCATAAAGAGAGATTAAATTAAATATTATAATGTTGTTATGTGAATTGATTGTCCTCCATCACCTGGAAAAATGCTCTCAATTCTGGTTATCTAATTTCATTAGATACAGCAGAATTTTATACGTGCTACACTGACAACAGAAGTATTTACATACATGGGGTATACAGAGAAAACATTCCTATAAAACAGCAAATTATCTTGCATATCCATGTTAAAACTAAAGGTTAAATATGACCACATCAGGAAACAGCATTCTAAAACTTTCTTGGCACAGTTGGAACTCATAAAAGGCAGAAACTGTAAGCACAGTTTTTAGAGAGGAGCTGAAATAGGTCTACGAGTCTAATGATGACCACTAATAATGACCACTTCAGACAGGCAATTCTGGGTGTCATTTCTCATTACTAAACTTTGAAGAGAAATCAGTGCAACCAAAATGCAGGAAATGGATAAAGGGATAGTTTCACCTGAAGTAATATTACTCTGAGTACTCCAGCCTAGTAAACAGTGTGCGTGCACTTGACAGAGAGTGGGTGAAGCCATTTTGCTTCAGAGCATCAACCAACCACCAACTAGCACAATTTAGGACAAGATTTCCTCATGAGCAACTATTTGGATAATTCTAGCACTTTCAGCTGAACTATCTGGTACCAGACACTGCTGAAACAGAACACCATCTCTCAGGTTTGACACAGTATAGCAGTTCATACATTCCTAAAATTCCTCTTTAGTCAGTGCAAATTAGATTTAACTGGATGCTCTGATGGGCTTACAGAAAGGTAAAGATTGAATCTAAATTTGATGTAACATTACTACTGGAAGTTGTGTTGCAGTGTATGTTACAATGGCTTTATTTAAAGATGAGCTATATTAAAGCTCAGAGCAAAATTCTGCTAGCAAGTGGAGCTTCTGGTGTGTTAGAAGGAGCTCAAATCATCAGTATATGTACCATTACAGAAATCAGTTAAATTGTTTATCAGTGCAGCCTCTAATAAAAAAGTCATACCAATGACTCAGTAATATTCCATATGCTGTTCAAAATGAAAGTCAATAACTATTTGTACTATCTATACCTTTATCTATGTATAGAACATTTAAAATCTTCCTCTTAAAAACAAGTCCATCACTTCTAGCCACTAGAAATCAGACTTATGAATGAATAAATATTATGATTGTATCAAGAAGACTAAGACATAAGTCATGTCAATACCTGTATCTACTATCTGCTTTACTCAGATAATGGGAGAATGCTTGAAATATAAATAAAAAAGTAATTACATGGAGTACAGAATTCTTTCTATTTTCCTGTCAAGCTTATAGAATTTCAAATGTGGATAAAATCTTGTGTTATGCAGACTGCATCCATAGCATGTATAGAGCTATACTGTCTGTGTTACAGTTCCCACATAGATTTAGGGAAATAGTTTTCCAGGTTAGTACTACATCCATATACATGGTCAATTGTTTGTTTGTTTGTTTGTTTCTGTGTTTGTTTACTCATTCAACTTATAAGCAAATTAAGTAATGCTAGTGGTGTGTTCTGCATTCCCTCCTTGTAGAAAGGTTGAATCTCATAGAAATGCCTATTAGTATGAATATAAACATATTGTGGACAGGGAATTCTCCCTGTGTTACTTAATACTCATTCTTTGAATATTACAATTAATGGTAATTTTTTTGTACTGTGATATACCTACAAGTCTTACTATTGGTCATTATACTGGGTAAAGTACAACAATATAAGAAGGACATAAACCTATTAGAGCAAGTCCAGAGGGGGGCCACAAGGATAATCAGAGGGCCCCTGAGGGAACTGGGGTTGTTCAGCCTGGAGAAGAGAAGGCTCCGGGGAGATCTTATAGCAGCTTTCCTGTACATAAAGGGGGGCTACAGGAAAGCTGGGGGGCAACTCTTTTTCAGGGAGTGTAGTGATAGGACAAGGGGTAATGGTAAAGATCTTGAAAAAGGATGATTCTCAGACAAGAGGGTCAGGAGCTGCATTTCTTCCTGTAACCCACACAACAGGTCCTTATTTAGTAATCCCCTCATCAGCCCCAATAACTTAAGAGTAAACTTCAGCTACAGTATTTTTGACAAAGAGCAACCTTACCAACCAAAGTCTACTCAAGTCCCTTAAAATCAGGGAGTGTAGTGATAGGGCAAGGGGTAATGGCTTTAAACCTGGAACCATTTAAGGCCAGGCTGGATGGGGCTTTGAGCAACCAGGTCTACTGAAAAGTGTCCCTGCCCATGGCAGGGGGGTTGGAACTAGGTGATATTTAAGGTCCCTTCCAACTCATTCTATGATTCTGTGATTTTATCTGAGAAATATGAGGCAACCTGTGAACTAATTTACTGTCAAAGACCGAAATGAAACCCATTATATTTTCAAAATGGTTGCAATGTCCACATTACAGTTCCTTTTCTTCTTCTTCTAGTTCAACTAATGGAATTGATATGTTTCTTTCAGTTGTCCTTTTAGCCCTAAATTCGACACAGAATAATCTCACATTTTATTGTTTAGCTTCATTATGTAACTCCAAAGCTTCCTGAGACCATATATAAAAAAAGAAACAAAACCAAAGGAATTTGTTCCAGTATAAAAGCAACAAATATTTGTATAAGTTTAACAAACATAAAAGAGGAGCCTGCAATATAGTTTTGAAATGGCTCTGACACATTTTTATAGAAGCATTTTTATAAGTTTATGCAAATACCGGTGTGGTGGACGGAGAGGGGGAAAGCATTCATTCTTTTCTTCATTTTCTGAAATGTGTTTTTGATGTAAATGCTCTCACTTAAATACAAAAGAAGGTACGAGAATTCCCACAAAATGCAGAGGCTAAAAACAGAGCAAGAATGAATGAATGAACGAACAACTAACTAAATAAACAAATCCTTCTCAGATGTCTTAGGGTCTATTTATACATGTATAAGCCTGGAAGTTACTGAATAATAAATACTTTAATTTAAATAAATAGATAAATAAATGAATAAGTGAACCAATAATTTGCATACTGAAATGCTTTCTCCAAGCAATTAGAATAAACCTGACAAAGGTTTGTTATAGATATGTATGTGCAATGGCATCATTAGAGGTACTGTGATTTTCCAGTTTTTACTGTTTTGTATGTCCTCATAACAAGAACAGACTGCTGCCATATTTCCATTTTCTCCTAATGTTCTTTTATCAACTGTTGCAGGTATTTTTTATTATTTTTTTTTTCATGTTCCTTGGACAACATTCTTTTTTTCCTAGTTAGGGAACTTTAAACCCCCAAACATTAAAGCATTGGAAGAGAAAATGTTATGAAAATGTCTTCTGAAATCCTTTTAAATTTCAATTCCAAGCTTAGATGTAGCTTTTCCATATTTAATCAAAAGCATTCAGGTGTCTTCTTTCAAAGAATTTAGCAGGGAACCACATGCCTACTATCAGCAAGTTGCAGTCCTTCAAAGTGCTTTGTTCATTGACCTTAACAAATCAGAGTGCTGAGGAACAGTGGATTCTGATTGAAGTAGGTTCCGACTTCTTGAAGCATGGCCTGAATTCTCAAATTATTTAAAATCGGCTCTTGCTAACTGTGAGGTAGTGAGCACCATTGCTTTCTATTGTTTCTGAAATGATTTTTTTCCTTTTCACAAACAAGATCAAATAAAGTCAGATGAAAAGTTATTACCAAAAGTGCTATCACAGTGTAAAATTTACAAACAGCATTATGCTGGGGAGTGTCATTAAAAAATCACTATAATATAAAGTAGAAAATACAGAGGAAATATGAAGGAGATAAGAAGAGGAGATATAGGAATAATTTATTTTGAAATGATAGAGGGAAACAATATTCAGAAGATCATGAATAATGACAGTTACAACATCGTTGAACTTTTTATTTTGTATGACCCTTCTACTACAAAGTGCAGTATGAAAGTCTTAGCAGAAAAACATTGTCCAATTAAAATGTTTGCAGATGCAATTCCACTTATCTGAAAGCATGCCTGTATACTTGCAAGAACTCAGTTCAGGTGCCCAAACTCACATGGAACTAGGAGATACAATACATGCCTTTCTGGGACAACAGCTGGAGGCCAGATAGGATAACACTCCAGAAGCTTAGGCCAGGCCTATTAAATGCCACCTAGTCATCCACATTTGGGCAATTGATTTAAGGTTTAAGTCACATATCAAAAAATTAAGAATAATTATCAACTGAAGGTTCTCAATCAGGCAATGAGGAAGCAATTCTGTGTACATAAATGAATAACAAGGCATTATAAAGAGGGTTATAATTAATGATGCTACTGCATCAAGTTTGAAAGTCTAATTATGAGTCTAAAATTATTTCCTGATAAATGTATGATTTCCATTCCATCACCAATTAGTCCAAATTTTTCAGTTAAACCACCTCTGTTGATTCATAAACCTGTCACTGGAGACTCTCATCAGCTAATTTCCAGATTTAAGCAGTAAAATAGAGCACCTCATCACTATTGCTTTTCTAGGCCTTGAGGATAATCCTTCATAGGAAAAGAGATGTGAATCAACATGTAGTACAGTCTTGCAAAAGCTCTGTAATAGGCATCTGAATGACTGTAAGTTACTTGGATGATAACTATTTTACATGAGGTAAATGCAAGTTACAGAAGCAATTGCACATCCCTTAAGAATTCTACTTTAAATTCTAGAGAAAGAACATTTGTTAATTATGTGTTCCTTCTGAAATCCAATACCAATTCAAAATCTAATGAAATTTCATAGAATGATATTTAAAAAAATAATAAATAAATAAAAATAAAAAAGTTCTAGGTACAATGTAACTCTATGTAAAACAGTATGGGTGATGGAGAAACCCATTGTTGACTTCCATCACCAGGTAGACTTCATCATATGGTACAAAGTCAGAACTGAATTCAAGCAAAGACAATGCGTGTAATTATATACCCACCAAATTTCCATGGAGTCATTTGAGGGGTTTCATCCATTAATTCAAAAGTACAATTTCCAAGCAGCTACAGTTAAATATTTGGTCTTTCCAAGTTTTAGGATATTACTTTATTTTTTTTCACATTACTTCTACAGACATAGCCCTTCTACAAGGTCCAAAGAGCTGCGTAGAAAATCTTGATCTTGCTGAAGGTAGGGATTTAGCTACCACATATGTTAGTTTCTAAAGAGAAAGGGCTCAGGTAGTAGGTTTTAGATGAGACCTCAGAGTGGCTTCCCAGGGTCCCACTGTTCTGCTGTAGGACAAGCCTGGAATTAACAGGGAAAGACAGGGTGGCCCTGTGACATGGGTTTCTGTTTTCTTTTCCCCTTCCAGAGCTGGAAATTTTATTTACCAAAAGTTTGCTTCATTTACCAAAGTAAGAAAAGAGCACAGTTCTCTTGGGAGACAAGTACTATAGCTGCTGCACACAGTACACTATATCAGGAATTATCTAAATATTTATTTATTTATTTATAAATATTTATTTATTTAATAATATATTTATTTAATAAAATATTTATCTAAATATTCTGTTATTCTAGAGCTCAACAACATTACCATAATGCTCATTTTTGGACTTAAACTTTTTGATTTGCTTCAGATGCTTTTAGCTCTTCTGGCCATTTTTTGTTCTGTTCTATTATAGATAAAACAGGGGATACACAGAAGGAATATGACTTATTTCAGCCTTATTTCAGAACATTGTCTAATGTTAAAAATCTTAGTCACATCAAAACACATCTATTACATAAAACAGGGAGAAAGTGCAGCAGGCCACACAATGTGGATGAAAGGTAGGCTACAGAAAAATATTTCAGCTGAAAAGTTTGATAAATACAAGGAATGAGAATATCTGATTATATATTTGCAGATAAATAAACAAATAAATAAATGGGAAAAGTGTACAAAGTCACACAGGAATGTAGATTTTATTTTATCTAAAATAAAAACCTTATAGCTCTGTAGAACTAAAATACAGCAAATATTTTTTGGATCTTGTCAAAACTCGGAATTTCTGGCAGTTCAGCTTATATTAGTAAACTATTTTTACTGTATCAAACATTGGCAAGGTATACCTTACTGGGATTTGGTAGGTTTACCACTACTTTAACAATATAATCTTATTATATAGCTGCTATCTGGAATCCAGCTAGGCCCAAAGCCATTTTATAAAAGAGTAATATAACCAAGCAAGGACATAAAAGTGAAACACAGCCCAGGAACATGTGCGGAAAAAAAATGAAAATAAAAAAATAAAAGAATAAACTACAGAATGAGTTAAAGGTAAATCCAATCCACTTAAGATTAAAACATCAATTTAACAAGCATTAATGTTACATTCATGCTTTGAACTGATCCATATTCGATAGAGATCTAAGTGCCTACTGAAGAACGTGAAATCTTTCCACTGACTGTGAAGCAGCTGGAGTTTTTACACCAGCCCAAACTCCTCGGTTACCTCTGCTGCCTGCATGTGGTGTCCACATAATAGCTTGAGTCAGCACCTAAAGATTTTACCAGGTGGGGAAATATGATCATGCAGAACAGGAACAAGATGTTGTCCTGAATACTATCGTAATCCTTAAAATTATCTGACCTGGTAACCTCACCTCAACACACAAGAGGGAAGGGATGCTATCCAGAGAGACCTTGGTAGGCGTGAGAGGTGGGCCTGTGCAAACACCACAAAGTTCAGCAAGGCCAAGTGCAAGGTCCTGCATCAGGACTGCGGCAATCCCAAGCACAAATACAGGCTGGGCAAAGAATGGACTGAGACCAGCCATGAGGCAAAGGACCTGGCGGTGTTGGTTAACGAGAAGCTCAACATGAACCAGCAATATGTGCTTGCAGCCCAAAAAGCCAACCACTGCATCAAAAGAAGTGTGGCCAGCAGATAAAGGGAGGTGATTGTCCACATCTACTTTGCTCTTGTGAGAGCAATGGTCCACTTGGAGTACTGTGTTCAGTTCTGGGGCCCCCAGTACAAGGACGACATGGACCTATTAGAACGAGTCCAGAGGAGGGCCACAAAGATGATCAAAGGGCTGGAGCACCTCTCCTATGAAGACAGGCTGAGGGAGTTGGGGTTGTTCATCCTGGAGAAGAGAAGGCTCTGGGGATACCTTATAGCAGCCTTCCGGTCCCTAAAGGGGGCCTACAAGAAAGATGGGGAGGGACTCTTTGTGTAGTAATAGGACAAGGGGTAACGGCTTTAAACAAAAAGAGGGTAGGTTTAGATTAGATATTAGGAGGAAATTCTTTACTCTGAGAATGGTGAGGCACAGGAACAGGTTGCCCAGAGAAGTTGTGTATGCCCCATCCTTGGAAGTGTTTAAGGCTAGGTTGGAAGGAGCTTTGAGCAACCTAGTTTGGTAGGAGTTGTCCCTGCCCATGGCAGGGGCATTGGAATTAGTTGATCTTTAAGGTCCCTTCCTACCCAAACCATTCTATGATTCTATGAGTCTATGATATGCATGCCTTCGTGTACACCCTTTATGTCTCAGGCTACACCATTTACCTTTTGGGTTCCACCAGAAGCAGAGGTTGTGTGTGCAGTGAGTACGCTGGGCAAGAAGGATCCATTTCAGCCATAAGCACGGTGTGTGGAACATTTGAAATGTCCAAAATTATCCTCACCTAAAATGTGGATGAGAAGCACACAAGACACAAATGGGCCAAAGCAAGCTTTCTGGTTTGAACTCACCTTCAGCTAACCAGGTAGCACAGAGACCCAGTAGTTATATCCATGTTGACAAACTAAATAGTGCCGTGGCGCTGGACCTATAACTGTCCACCCTGTGCAATCTGAAGAAGCTCCTTGTAATGGCATTGCTCCATTACAACCAACACAGCCTCGGGTAACAGGACACAATTCAGAGAAGAGCACAGTGCCCCTATTCACACAGAAGCGTGGCAGTATGATTCTAATATAAGTTTTAGATATTGTGTAAGGAAAATACCACTCCCTATGGACAGGCTTTTGACTCCAAGTAATCAGCCATTCTGCCTCCCACTGAAACAGGCTTAACGTATTTACTGTTCCAGTTCAATTCTGCAGGCATTGGAAAGATGCATGTGATGTTACCTGGGATGGGGTTCACCCTAACTAAGCTTTGCTATTTACGCTGTTGGAGCTACTTGTAATAGTAATCCCAATTACCATCAGTGTAGAGAAACAGACCGTTTTAGGACACAATACAGCTGATCTGCCACAGACATAGGATTAGAAGAATCACATCCTAAATTACCTTTTTTTTTTTTTTTTTTCCAATAGACTATACAGGGAATGTAGGCATCTAGAACTGTGTAGACAACTGAGTTATAGATGACACCATTTACGCAGATGAATCCTACTCCAGCTACCAAAGACATGTTATAATCTGTTACAGTGAAAATGTTGTTGTTGACACATTTCTGGTTGCAGCTCTAAAGAAGCCAAATGTTGATTTACAAGGATGAATAAAGCAAACTGCAACACCTCTGAAGCAGCTGCTGCTTTCCTCTTGGCTAAAGTATATATTATTTTCTGTTGTATTTTAAAGACCCTAACTGCATCTGTATATGATACATTGAAGTAACTGAATAACCACCCTTTGTAGTTATTACATTCTATCAGGTAGCTAATATGTCTTTAAAAATACTCTAAATGTATTTACAGGCCAGAGAATAGCAATCTGTCAAGTAATTCATGTTTCTGAATTCTTTAATACAGTGCATACATTTGGTAGGATTTCTTTTTCCCCAAGGAAGAAATAGTGGCACTCCTGATTATATCACATTAGAAAAATTACCTCTCCAGCTTCTTGGCTACATTAAACAAATGAAACTACTGTACATTATGTAAACACTTGTAAAAACGTCACTAGAAATTAAACGAGTTTTGTCAACCTCTTGAGGAAGATTCCTGCAGGTATTTCTCTACATAAAGTACTAGGGCTGGCTAGAGAATCACAGCGTTCACAACTTGCAAAGTCTAGTTTCTTCCTGCACTGGAAAGAGCTGAATGAAATGAAATAGCGTAGTGCCCTTGTAGGGGGCAAGTTAACAGTATCTGCAGAGCTAACTAGGGTACACTAAAATCCTCCTATCCTCCTTTGCCAGAGTGTGACACAAAGTGAAAGGGTTTGTCAAAAACAACAAAGAAGCAAAATTTATCAGTGAAGAATATCTGAGCCAATATCCCTTGAAAATAGCAAAGTGTACAATACAGACCAAGTTGGACCCAGTCTTGGGTGCCAGTTCTGTGTCCATATTTTTTTCTCCAGCAGCAAAAATGTTTGCAATGTTCTTACCATCATGAATTACTACCCAAATTTCCAAGTGTAACTGGACACCAAAAAAAAACTAACAGTTTTTAATTTCTGTCAGAGTTTTGGATGTTGAGGTGGGGAAGGAGAAAGAGGATATTTTGTTGTGGTGTTGTTATAGGCTGAGATTGTTTTAATAAGCCAGCGTGTAGTAGTGCAGCCCTTACAGCCAATACCACCAGCACTACTGAAGAGTCAGTAGCAGAGGGTAGAAAATTCATATGCCAGCTTTGCAAGACGAGAAAATATAATGTGGAACAAAGTCCTCTACTGCAATAGTGGTTTGGACCATGTAACATAGTCCTTGTACCTATGTTTTCCTGCATATGAAATACAGCTCATAAGTCTTATCTGTTTTTCAATTAATGGGGAATCTGGGTATTAATGATCCCTAAATAATCAGCAAACTCTGTTGAAGAGACCTTTTCAAAGATGTATTTTAAAGTATATTTAGCTATTCTTAGCATAATTGTTTTTAAAATTGAAGTTGCTCTCTCTTTGCAATTTCATAATTTTACCTTTAAACCAAGCGTCTAGACATTCAGAGCACTCCAAAGACCGATGAATTCTCTTTGTTCATACTGCTGCCCTGTCCAGGATAATTCAAATTATACCTTTTTCCTCTTAGGAAAACTTCTAAAATAGGAATCGTGTCAGCTGATTGGCAATTGGCATTAAGCCAGGATATAATTCTCTGGTATGCACCATTAAACCTCACAGTGAGGATTAATTAGTATTGCAAAAGCACTTTGAAAATGAAATGTGCTGTATAGTAAATAATTATTTTTATTATTATAACATAGTAAGAAAATTAGCAAGTGACTAAGAGACAGTTTACAAGACCTCCCACTGAAAATTACATTAAGTGGCCTATTTCTGAAAGATTATCCGAATAAGAATTACCCACCCCTATATATGTCTAAATTTAATTCTGCAAGGTGTTATAATGGACCAGTACCTGTAACAATGGTGGGTTCAGATGTGTGATCAGTAAAGAAAAAGAATTTTGCAAAGTTGTTCATGGGGTACTGCTATGAAAGATCACCTGTTATCTGCTCTACCCATATATGCATATGTGGGGGAACATGATTTGTGTACATCTATGGAAAATAAACTGGAAAATTCATGCTGAGTAGCCACTTGTCCTTAATAACTACATCAGGAACTAATTTCAAATATATTCTATACAGTATCTAGCACAATGTATTTCCAGTTCTCAAAGAAAATCTGTTCTAAAGCAACAACAAAAATGAATAAATAAATAGATTTCTTCAATGGATGAAAAGCATAGATTTTCCATGTTTCTGGGCAATATCTTTCTCCTCAAATGACTTGAATTAGATTTTCCCAAATAATCTGGACTAATTTATAACCATCTTCATTATTCAGAATATTCCTTATGATATTCTTGGATGAATGAAACTTTGCATCAAGCTTTTTGACAGCCTCACAAGCATTAAAAGAAAATAAATAAACTAACAAAAAAAAAACACAAATAAATAAATAAATAAAATGAAGGAACCTTCCTCTTCTATTTCAATGTAAACTGAAATTTGGCTATGTTAGTTGTAGCCACTAACAGTTTGAGAGCTTGCAGTAAAAATTAAGGACTGGACCAACAAAGTACACCTTGTGGTTGGGGTCTACTACAGGCCGCTTGATCAAGGGGAGCCTGTTGGCAAGGTATTCTTGCTTCAGCTACAACAAGCATCTCACTTGCAGGCTCTCATCCTAATGGGCAGGGGATTTCAATTCCCTGGATGTCTACTAGGAAACAACACAGCAAGCTGTAAGCAATCCAGAAGACTCCTGGAGTGCGTCAAGGATAACTTCTTAGTCCAGGTATTAGACAAACTAGCCAGTGGAGAAATGCTACTGAACCTGGTGCTCACCAGTGTGGATGAACTCAGTAAAGAGGCTAAGACTGGAGGCAGGCTGTGCTGCAGTGACCATGCCCTGGTTGAGTTTGTGATCTCAAGGAATATATGCCTGGCAAAGAGCAAAATCAGGCCCTGGACTACAGAAGAGTGAACTTCCAGCTGTTTAAATAATTAGTGTCCTCTGGGACACTGTCCTTAGGGACAAAGGAACTGATCAGAGCTGGCAACTTTTTAAGAATACTTTTCTCTAAGAAAAGGACTTAGGGTTTCTGGTGGATGAAAAAATTAACATGAGCCAGCAGTGTACACTTGCAACCCAGAAGGCCAACTGCATCCTGGGCTGCATCAACAGGGGCATGGCCAACAGGTAGAGGGAGGTGATTGTGCTCTTCTGTGCTCTTCGCTCATGAGGTCCCACTCGGAGTGCTGCATCCAGGTCTGGGGCCCCCAGGATACAGAAGATGTGGGCCTGTTGGAGCAGGTCCAGAGAAGGGCTGCAAAGATGATCAGAGGACTGGAGTACCTCTCCTATGAAGAAACGCAGGCGGAGCTGGGGATGTTCAGCTTGGAGAAGAAAAGGCTCCAGTGAGCCCTCATTGTGTCCTTTTTTAAGGGCTTAAAAAACAAGATGGAGAGTGACTTTTTACACAGGCAGATAGTGATAGGACAAAGGGGAATGGTTTTAAACTAAAAGAGGGGAGATTCAGATTAGATGTTTTAGTTGTTAGTAGGAAAGTTTATCCTCAGAATTCTTTGCTTTATTCTTAACTCAGCGGTGAAGTACTGGAACAGGTTTCCCAGAGAAGCTGTAGATGCCCCATCCCTGGAGGCGTTCAAGGCCAGGTTGGATGAGGCCCTGAGTAACTTGACCTAGTGGGTGGCATCCCTGACCATGGCAGGGGGTTGGAACTAGGTGATCTTTAAGGGCTTTTCCAAACACAAGCCATTCAATGATTCTATGATATTGTAAAAGAATTATAGAGGCCAACCACTGACAACCCGATGTCCTTTCTGGAACAGGTGTGGCCTCCTTATCCAGGGACCGCAACCCAACTATGCATGTAAACCACCATGGTTAAGAACCTACAGTTGCATGGAGTGACTTATATATTCCTATTGCTGATGAAGATATGTGCACAAATGCAATCATTTGCAACTTAGAGCTATGCTATCAGTCTCTTTACAAAATCTGAACTGTGTGACTTCATCAATCATGCTCAGCTCTCTCTTTAAAGACTCGCTTCATAATAGTGGAAGTTAGAGACTGACTTTTCTGGGAGTGAAAACTGAGGCTTTGGAAAGAATCATCAGAAGATATTTGCCTACATTCCTTCAGCCAGTCCATTCCTCATTTCCTTGCTCAGCAAATGGAGAGTTCGGAGGCTATGCATTTGCAAACTCTGGTGTAATAAATGGCAGTGGGCCATGAATAAATCTACACAGTGGGACACAGTAGAATCTTGGACATAATCTGCATGAAAAATGCAGTTTTGAGGCTCTGATTCAGACAGATATTGTCCCAGAATATTTTCCTTGGTATTCTTCCAACTGTGTGGATATGCTCAAAAAAGCTGCAGAATGGCCTAATCTGTCTTTCCAATGTATAATCTAAGATTTAGCTCTAACAAGGACTAGTCCTTTCTCATTAAATGGGTTTGCATATAGATACGTTCTGCTTAGGTTTTTGGATTGGCTTCTGTTTTTTTTTTAGCAGGCAGGATGCTTTCTAAGGTGTATATTGAGGATTAATGGGAACAGCAATGCAGTTATTTTTAGGCACCATTAGTCAGTTCCCTAGTTAAACAGGAGTTGCATGTGCAACAGAGAACTCTCTGGTGAAAGACAGATGGGAAGCACGTTCAGCACATTCTGTGAGAGAAAATATGGGATGCTATCTGTCAAAAGTCACGCAAAATGCATCTCTGGACCTAATACAGTACATGAGTTTTTTTAGTTGTAATGTATAGTTACAGAGCATGGAAAAGATCAAATGGAATGTCATCTATACATTCTTTACTTTAGCTTTGAGGAGTAGCAGGCAGACTGCTGTTCTTTAGAGACTTGTGCTGTTAGTCCAAGTTAAATCTTGGTGAAAAATGCACACAACCTCTGGCTCATACCTTTTCTGCCCTCAAAAGGTTTTGAAGACATAAAAAAATTACTCATCACTGACTTTATTATGAGCACAGAAAAGAGAAGTTTATACACATGCTATAGCCACAAGAGACTACTAGAATAATTTGGATTAGACGAAACATTTACTTCGTCATGAATACATTCATTTTCTCCATACTGTCAGTGATAATTAAACTAACTATTCCAAAAAGATTCTAACCTTTCCCATCTCCTCCCTCCTCATTAAATTGCTTGTTACAGTTAATTTTTATCAATGTTTTACATAATATTTAGCCTACACATTTCCTGTGTAGTTTTGAAACACTTCTTCTTCAACCCTCATTTGCTAATGGGAATAATTGATCCTTGTCCTCTTCCAAGCATTCTTTCATGCATTTGTGACAGCTGTGTTTCTTCTCTGCTTATTTATGTAATTTGAGGTTTAAAGAGCATAACTAGTAGAATATCTTGACAAGGAAAATTAAACCAAACGTTGTGGAAATCCTGATTAAAAGCTCGGTCCTGCAAGGTGCTGCATGATTTCTACAACAGGAAAAGTGCTCTCATCTCTCTTTCTAAGAGTCTGTAAAGATTTGAAAAAGTTCTGTACCAATGATAGTTATTTGCTATATTTGGACACTTTTGATGTATTTGTTCTGCATTAGACATGTTTTTCACAGGTTAAGCCCAAATACATGTCTAGAAAATTAGGGGCCAAATCAGAGAAACAGATAAATTCAGATAGGTGAATGACACCTATAAAGGTCATTATCAGTAATATTGAAATAAAAATAAGGACTCCCTTGTGTGGTTTTGTTTTCTTTTTTGGAGCTGGACACTGAAATAATTAAAACTCCCTTGTTCTTTACTAAAATTAGACAATTATTTTGTTTATTAAGTTTTTCAGTAAAAATGTTTTCACAGAAACTGAATGGGATAATATTAGTTCTGGAAAAAAAAATAGCTTTCTTGGCAAGTTGTGTAAGACAGGCATTTTCATCATTAAACAAACTTCTTCAGTTTTAAAAATGTCAAAATAGGATTTTAATCTTAAAATGTAAGTAAAACAAGTTTCTAATTTGGTAATTTTAAGATTATTCAAATTTTATGCATTGCTTTGAGGCAGTTTGAAAGTTATCTGGAAAAATATTTTCATTTTTTAAACGTAACAGGACAAAAGCATTTTTCATTGAAGCATTCATTTTCAAAAGACAAGATTGTCAACTAGACACTTTTGATATTATTAAATTCAGAAAAACACATCACCTTTGAGATAAGGTATTCAGTATAAGGTATTCAATAATAGGGCATTTCAGTTTTTAAAAATGAGATAAAAACATGATACACATTACCCCTATGTCATAAAGAGAAATAAGTTCATGAACTTGTTCTTCAAGCCACAGTTCAAAAACAACCTAACTTGTGATAATATTTGCATTTAGCTCATGTTCTATACTACTGAACTACTGCATTGATATTAAATGTTACGATGGTTACAAAATTGTTGAAGTACAGTAGCTCAGCTCATGTCATCTATTCTTCTACATGTGCTGTGACTCTAGCAATTCACAATTGCTTATTAACACTAGCAGTTTGATCATTTGGTGCTGGTTTAAATGATCCCAGTCTACACTGTTTCACAGTAGTCTGTCTCAGCTAAGTATGTTAATTAACAGCAGAGAGGATGTAAGCATGATAACATGACCACAAGCAATGGCCACAGTCATAGAGTAAAACATCATTTCTTGAAATACTTGAAATTTACAAAATTATTTTGAACACATTTAAATACTACCAGTACTTTAAAGAATAACAATACTATCCTTACTCTTATATTATAATGCCTTTATACCTTCAAACCTGATACATACTTAAGACCCAGAAGCCAATACAATGATTCAAGTCAAGAATATAAGGTGCGAGTTTTTGACATAAGAGATCTGCAAGCAAGCTTTTACAAAATGAACAAAAATTCAGGCTCTTTGACCTAGATCATCTCTCCTGTTATTGGGCAGATAAATGAGAAGCCTGACGTGTGAGCCCAGCTACCGAAGGTATCTTTATAATCCGTAGAAATAAAACAAAGACCCCCAGAAGATGATTTAAAACACCTAAGGTCTGAATTGTTTTTACAGCTGTTTGTCTCTGCCACAGATGGGGTATTTCTGCCCCTTATTTGACTGAGGCACTCAGTTAAAGGTAGTATTAGGTGATATCATGTGGTAGGGGCTGTGTATGTTTCTCAGAATTTTTATGTTTTGACTCCAAGTTATTATTACAAAACAATCTAAATTGTAATGTTAATAATATAAAAGGCACAAAGACTTCCCCAAAAGAAATAAGAAAATCATTATGAATTTAAAATAGCCTCCAGAAAGGGGCATATTTTCTTCAAAATATCACAAATATTTTCCCTTTTTCTAAGTATTTCAGCTTCACTGGGGTTTAATGTAGATTATCTTTTAGTGTAGAAAGATCAGTGCAGTACTTCTCCAGCAGCCTCCAGGGCCATCAGTGTCATGAAAGTAATCTTATAAGAGTGATTGCCATTGTTTTGACTGCAGACCATCCCAGACTGTGACAGCAGAATCATATTAACCCCTGCACCCCTATCCAGCTTCACTGAGTAAACCTGTTTTAACTGCTGCTGACAGTGCAGAATTCCTAATGGATTTATGTAGCTAAATTACTAGGTAGAGAAAGAGAGAAATTTCAAATCTCCCATAGAACCCTCACTTTCTTTCCCGAATTTTCCTTCCTGAGTAAAATAGGATGTATATCTGTAGAAGCTAGTGGCAAGAAATAATACAGTAGTAAGCCAGTACAAATTAATGACTGAACTGAATCCTTACAGATGTAAGGGATCAAGAGAGTCCTTCACGCACCCCAAGCTTACATTACACATCTAGCTTTAGGTATTAGACACTGTACTCCAAATGCATCCTGGGCACTGGTGGAGAGCCTGGACTTGATCTTTAGCAGGAGTAAATCAAGAGAGATGGATTGACTTACATCAGGTAAAAAACTGCTATTTTGCCTTTTTAGGTAATCTCTGATGTAGTCTATGAATTACAGTAATACCATGGTATGTATGCTTCTGTATTGAGTACTGCCATGAATAACTAGCAAAGTAATTTCATAAGATATAAATTATTACTAACCCCAGGCTACAATAATATATGAATTACAAAGCTTTCTAATTTAATATGCATATTTTATGTATTTGAGGATGAAAAGCCCCCTTTTTAGGCTGACTGTGTTTTGATTTACACCCCTGGGACCATGACTGAGAAATGTTATTTCACACACAGAGGGAGGGAGATCATCACTGAGTAATATAAATATTCTATATATAGACATGTAGGAAATCAGTTGTTTCTTTTTACATATTATGAATGTTTCCCAATGCACAATTTTAAATAAATGACAGCTAAAAGGAAAATTATTAATTGAAAGAAATGTAAGAGGCAGTGGTTATGGCAGTTTGAGATACAATGTCTATTTAAAATAATCGTAACTGAGTGCAAGAGGTACACTGAACTGCCTTCAGAATTTGACTGCATGCTACTTCTAAGGTCCTAAAAATAATGCCTTGTCTATCAGCTGATCAAATTCTATTACTTGTTTACTTTCCCTTACTGTGCTGAAATTACTGGTACACTCAGAGGGTGTATTGGGTTTACATGGCAAAGATTTGGTAGCAGCTGCCCCATGTCAGGTCAGAGCCAGCTCCAGCTAGCTCCAAAAGGGACCCACTGCTGGCCAGAGCCAAGCCAGGGAGTGACACTGGGTGGGCCTCTGGAAGAGCAGATTGAAGAAAGGGAAAGAACTGTTGTGCAACTGCAGCTGGGAGAGAGGAGTGAGAAATGTGAGCGACCCAGCCCTGCTGCCCCCAAGATCAGTGCAGCAGGAGGGCAGGAGGTGCTCCAGGCACGCAGCAGCAGTTCCCCTGCAGCCTGTGGAGAGGCCCCTGGTGGAGCAGGCTGTCCCCCTGCAGCCCATGGGTCCCACATGGAGCAGGTCTCCACGCTGCAGCCCATGGAGGAGTCCCTGGTGGAGCAGGTGGATGCACCACACGGGGCAGGAGGAGGATGTAAAGGAGGGTAGGTACAGGGAAGGTATTTTTAGTTTGCTTTTAGTTCTCACTGGTCTAGTCTATTATCAATAGGTAATAAACTACATTAATCTCTCTTATGCTGAGTCTGTTTTACCCATGACAGTAACTTGTGAGTGATGTCCCTGTTCTTATCTCAAACCACAAGCTTTTTTCATCATATTTTCTCCTTTTATTTCTCTGACGAGTAGGAGTGAGATAGTGGCATGGTGGTGCTTAGCTACCTATCAGTGTGAAACCACCATAGATGGGGAGACATCTATCACTTTATCTGTGGTTACGGTGGCCCCCTATTCCCTTTGGCCAGTCTAAAATATTTATTTTCCTCAGCCTTCTGCAACGACGGCATTAACTTCTTCCCTGCCCAATTCTAGAGTGTGCAAGAGGAGTCACCAAGGCACCCCAGATCTCACACACAATAGATTGCCCTGCAGCAGCTTCACAGGTCTCTGTTCTTTACATCCTGCCCTTCTACACCATTTTTTCTGTTTGCCTCCTCTAAGAAGAAAGTGAACCCACAAGAGACAGGAGCTGAGACACTGACTACAAGAATGACACAGCTACACCACGAGTTGTACAACACACGGCATTGAATGAACTGTAGGACAAGCTGGAGACCAGAGAAGGCATACAGGTTGACCAAGGCAACCTCAGGTACCCCAGAGACATCTTAATGATGGGCTAAGCTCCCAACTTCTTTCCGTAATCTTTCCCAGCACCAATGAAGAACTTTGTGTAATTCTGACATAATTTCTTCTTAGCCTTCAGATATAACAAGGAATTTCTTTTTCCATCATGATTTATGACTCTGTGAGAGCTATAAAAATATCTTCCCTCACAGAATGAGATGTATGTATTTCTTATAAAGTGAAGTAACAGTTTGTTTTCTGGCCACAGTTTTTAAGCTCTCTAGTCACAAATACACTATTTTGATAATTTTCTGTCCTTTGTCCACCTATGGATTATAATAACTTTAGTTATCATATGCAGTTGTCAGAAAGAAAAAGGAAAGGAATATTATCTGTCAGGTTTTGAGGAAATATATTATTATTGATTACAAAAGAGCTTTATCTGAATAAGTATCTCTTTATTTCAATAACAATGAATGTAACATGCCAATGTTCTATATCCTGCTAAAATGACAATGGGTGATATAACCCATAAAGTGGAAAAAGACACACTCAGGGTCTTCAGTGTTTAAATCTGGATACTATTAGTTCATACACAAGCACACACAAAACATCCAGGTGTTTCACAGTTTCTTAAATCATTAGCTTTCTGGAATAAAAACTGTATCTTTCCTGTGCTTTTCATACAGCATAATGGCACATGGATGCTAACTGAGGCCTCTAGGCACTTCCACAATGTACATAAAATCATAATTAAAATTACGATGGTGATGCCTTTTGCTTTTTGAGTTAAACAGCTGAAATGAGCTCTGTTCTTTACCTTACAAAGGATAACAACTTTTCATTTCATGCAACATTACGTGTGATCAGGATCCCGCTGTTTCTCGTGGCAGGAAGAATATCTTTAGTGTTTAAATAATATCAAATATCATAAGTGTGACATAAGCATAAATCTAAAGGTAGTTAGATATCTATTTTTCATTGAAAACAGTGGAAACTATGTATGTAAAGATCTTCAGAAACACGGGCTTAAGCTGGAAGCCTGGTGTTTCTGCTGTCAGATGTGATTACTTCTGATAAGGCTGGGTCTTGTTCATTACAGTCCAAAAGTCCCAGTTCAACGTGGCAAGCCCAGGACATGAGCTAGAAACACCTGGATCTTGGCATCAAATACTTTAATAATCAGAAAAGGACAAATTGCTGTTCTTTGCTTAGTGTTGTACCATTCTTTGTCAGGGAAGAAGCCATTCTGAGCTGCATAAATACCCTGACTTGCAAAGAGGACCATTTAGCCCAAACACAGACACAGCTAATACAATCGAGCTACGGGTCTCAGCAAGAATCTAGACAAGCTCACTGCATGCTGAGGATGCCCACAAAACAATGAGGCCATACTGCATCATACTGCATTATGTATAACATTGTAACAACAGAAAAATGCTTCTGCAAGCACTAGACCTCCCATGTCCTGGTCTACAATGCAACTGTCTCAGGGTCAATGGGCTTCTCAATAGAAAAACACAAAATCTAAAGCATGAACCTATGATACAAGGAATCTCCATCAGAGACAAAGTTTAATAGAGGAGTGGCTTTGCTGACAAAGTAAAGAATAAAGCCCACCTGAAGCTTTACCTAGTGTGGGAATATCCATACCACTTCTTTCTGATGTCCAATAAATTTAAGATGCTGCTGCTTTCTTTCTCTTAGTGTTAGTGTCTCAGAGAGGTTTTCTCCCTGACCACCTAAATCTGTATGAATTTAGTGTCTTCAAGTAAGTCTGTCTAATTTGCTCAAAATTAGCCATTGAGTAAGGAAACAGGCAGAACAGATGTAGAGACCATACAATCACATACCCTTTGTTTCCACAGAAAATCAGACTAACAAGCATAATAATCCTTATGAAGTTGGTTTTTTTTGTATAAATAATTGCATTTTCCTGGTGTATAGATTTGCATTATTATTGTTTAATGTAAATCACTAGCTATCTACACAGCATGAGTTACTGCCAGGATGTTTAAAAGAGAAGAGTAAAAAGCTGAGCTTCTGTAATAAAGCTTCTGGATAAAATATATTTCAAATATTTTGAAGTGTACTGATTTTGCCTTTGAAATTGAAAGCATGACTTAGGAGGTTATGTCTATTAATTTGCATTTGGAAATAAGAAAAATGTCTCATGTTTCCCTCCCTAAATAAACTAAATTATAACCATGAATTTCTGAGCTGTATTGGCTTTTATGATGAATTCCTCTAGCCATCATATACTTAAGAAATCTTATGCAAGCCTCCTAACAAAGGCTAACCTACTGATTTAATATGCTAGTAAACTTTGCAGGGTAAAATCATTTAGAAATTACAAGACAGATATAATTTGATATTATTTCTCTATAACACAGTTAACTACATAGCCTCTATTTTGGCAGTCTGGTTAATGATCTCCATTTATTTCTGCATACATAGTAAAACTAAACATGTGAAAAGAAGCCTAATTAAAAAGCTTATGTTCTTTTTAAGCTTGCTGAGTTCTTAGCTTTCAGTACTGATTGAATTCCTACAAATTCTCAGAAATGAAAAGCAAAGCTAAGAGCCATATAAATAGCCTAAAGGGTCATTATTTCTGAGGGTAAATTTATGTAAATTATAAGTTGTCAAGGTAAGATAAAGAATTCCCTTTTCCTTAAATTGTACAGAACTCTGGAAAGCAAATTTTATGTCCCAGAAATTTAAACATATAATTGTTCACAATAATAATTCTGCCCTGAAATCTTATCCAAAAGTTCAATCAAATGAAAGTTCAGTCTGTATCTAGACAAAATTAGCAAGCAATAGATCCAAACACAGAAAATTCTCTTCTGCATTCTTGCTATGAAAACTATGGAAAAGCACTTTAAGCAAAAGTTCTTTTTATTATTATTTTTTTAATGCAAATTATATGAGCAATGGTAGATGTGAGATTCAACTAATTTAACTCAGCACACTTATTCTCAGCAGTGTTTTCTCATAACTACAGTGAAAAAGCACCAGACATTGCAAAGTACTGCTGTCCAAATGATCCAGGCCCTCCTGGTCTTGATTCTGTAATTATATTATTTCAAACAGGTTTTATGCTGCTGCTGTCACCATAGCATCTATGGAGACTTTTAGGGATAATAATGCTCCTTCCAACATGCAGTTAATTCTTTTTCTCATCCTTTCCCTGGGAAAAGAATTGTGTTCACATTTTAGTGGTTGGGTTCAGATATGGTTTTGTTGGTTTTGCTGCCATGTGGTACTAAGTGTTTATAATAAAGAGAGCCAGTCAGCTTCTACTTCAGATAGAAAGGGTTAAGTATTGGGTCATTAATTACATACCCGATTTCAACATTTCCTTCTTTAATATTACCAAAAATTGTTGTTCAAATCTAAAACAAAGCAGGAGTTGGACCTAGACAGTCATCATTTACAAAGATCTGTCTGCATATATGGCAAATTCAAAACAGTTATTTACTTTTTTATTTTCAAGTGGTACACGTTGTCTGTTCTTCTTCACAGTTCTGCTTCATGATGGGAGAGAACAAGTTTCTCTTATCAAGACTTTTTTCTTTCAATTCTGACTTTAGCTCTAAACACCATATGACCAAAAGTGGTTCTTTTGCTCCCAGCCAAAGAGCAAAAAGGAAAAATCATCAAAATGACCCAACATTTCCTATTCACCTGTTCACTTGTAAACCTGGTGTTTTTCTTTTCTGGTCCTGTGGAAGGGGAGAGTTTTGATCCCATTTTTTTATTCCTTTGGGGCATTTTTGGTAGGTGAAACAGTGACTATACTGTACCAGGTACCAGGTACCTTGAAGGCAGTATTTGACAGAATGAAAGGTTCATCCAGCAATTCTTATATATGATGCACTGGGACTTTTGTGAGGGGACCAAAAGCACACTGTGTAGTCAGTGGCTACATCACTAGAGCAATGAATGAGCTTTGAGCCATGTCACTATAGTGAACTGAGCTGAGATGCAGAAAGGTTAAGTACTAGTCAGGTAAAGACAGATACTGCAGTGCTGAGTACCACAGTATTTCATTTTCGGATGTCGTTAGTAAGACCACCAGCCTATGAGGAAGATTTTTCCAGCCCTACAGCTGAAGTTGCTCCACTTCATGTATACCAAATATGCTCTGACAATAGGAAAAGTAGAATGATGGTATAGGTCGGTGATTAGGGCACTCCTCTGGCCTAAATCTCATTCCTTATCCCTATAGATAGTTAAGAGTTTTGTGTAATAGTTCAAACCAAGAGTGAATCATTTTGTTAAACTGTTCAAATACTTACAAGATCACAGAAATGTAGAAGTACCTCAGCTCTGGAGATGGGTGGGATTTCTTTGGCATGACTCTGCTGGGGGCAGGTACCCAGGTGCCTCTGCAGTTTTACAGAGAGAAGCTTTGGCACCTGGGGCTGAGGGGTTCTGAGGAGCTAAATTTGTAGTTTCGGATGAGCGTGACTACAGTGATCTGTTTATCATCAGATTTGAAGCAGGTAACTAACCCCAAATCTTTCAAGACTGAAGTTAATGACCTTACTATCAGATTATTTCCTCCTGCTATTTTCTACTGCACATAGAGCTGTTAAATACCCTTCACCGTAATGGTAGTAATACTTATTTGTTCTGAAGATAACGTTAACTGTTCTCAAAAAAATGTACAGTGCATGCTGGACACACAGAATATGAGAGAACTGGGATTCTTCTGAATATACATTTTTCTATTATTCTTTGACAGACCATCTGTTGGGCAGATGCAAGCTTCCAGTGTTATTTCTCACATGACAAATCACAAGTCCATATATATTACAAACTACCTGGGATTTTTAACTCACTCTACAGGCAATACTCATAACAATAGACACAAAATTAAAGGTAAGACTTTGCAGATTATGCAGAAGCTGGATATTTTTATATGAATTAGGCTCATAATATTTTGCTTATAAATAAGCTTCTGGGTTGTCTAGTCAGACATTCAGATAACTAACATTAGTTTGAGGAGAGGAACTGCACATCTGGTGCCTGAAACTGAAATACACACAACATGAAACCTTTGAGCCAGAAAGGAATCAGTCCAGTCTAGTCTTATATCTACACCAGAACCTAATTAATATTTGATTCTTCCATGTCAGAAAGCTGAATATTTGTTATTATGAGAAGATATTTTAACACTGACATTTTCTATCAATTTTCAGGGCTAGTATCTCATGTTACTTGAAAGGTATTCAGCGCTGATGACTCAGAAGTCTGTATTTACCTTTATAGATACGAGTGAGGCAACAAGATTTCAAATTCACCCATACTACTAAATAAATTCATCTGAGTACATGTCAAGGGATAAGTCACTTCTCAGAGGTTCAGCTGAATATTAATAGTAAATTGGTTACCCTCACACTTAAAGATTTGCCAGAAAAGCAAAAAAATGAAGATGTTGACAGGTTTGGCAGGTTTTTTGTTTGCTTGGTTGGTTGGTTTGTTTTGTTTTTTCTTTTCTTCTTCAACAGCATTTTGGTCAGCTCTAATCTATACTGTTTATTTTGTCTCTGTCTGAGCTAGATATCTTGTTAGAAGTATGCAATGATATATCTGTCTCTAATTGCAAACTGACAGGGTTATCAGTCACAAAGCAGCCCACATCTGAACTAAGTTAAAATGAAATACACATCACTGAACAAGGCCTCCTGTATGTTCCACTTTAGTGACTTTATCATTCTTGAGTTTAACTGAACATTTATTAAAGTCAGTGTAATAAATGAAAATTTCTCATTTTCCCTTTTTTTCCTATGTACCAGTAGGTCCTCTTTAATTTAACTAGGTAATTGGTGACTTATATGCTTATTTTTTCCCTTCACTAATTTAATATTATTAGAATGTGACCTCCTTGATGGGTCTGAGGATTAGGTCCATTTATCACATGTACAGTGAAGGAAGTTCCAGAGGTTGTCACACAGCTTTCCATCCCTGCCATTTGCTAATAGATCTCCAAGTCAATACAAAATAGCTGTCTAATGTGTTTTGTGACAATGGAAAACTATCAAAAGAGCAACTTTCTCACTGAACTTCATGAGAATGAGGAAGACAATTATCTCTAATCTAGTCTGTCAAGCTTCTGCTTAGAAATATCTCCAGCCCCTGAGGACTGATCGTTTCCTATTAGTGCTTTAAATCAACTGTGCCCATCTCCTTAATTCATAGTCTCTACAATGTATTACACTTTCAAAAGAAAACTGTAGGTTCACTTCTAACTCATTCTTAACTGCAATAATAACCACATGCCAGCATTTCAAGTACAATGAATAGAGAAAAACAGAACAGTAACAGAAAAAGGTGAGACTATATTTAAAATCTTTACCTTAAGACATACAGTCCAAGGATTTAGCTTAAAACCTGTAAACATTAAGAAAATATTAACAGTAAGGACCCTGAGAAGTACTGATATTCCTCAACCACAAACAGAGCATTTTTGTTGGTGGTGGTGGTGAGCTGTTGTTTTTTGTTGTTGCTGTTTGTTTGTTTGTTTGTTTCATATTTCATTCTAAAGACCTTTAGTGGGTATGACACTGAAATACAGAGCACAGGTAGTTCTGGGAATGAAGAATGCTCACCATAGCAGTCCATCATACCTTGCTCCATTTGAGCACATGCAGATGAAATAATTTCTCATGACACCAAATGTAAAATAAAGTATAAAGTAATTACATGCTTTGGAACACCATTACTGATTTGTTATTTGAATTAAGTTGCAGAGATGATAGGGGAGATGTTTCAGGTTTTAAACTAAATTTATCTTACAACTTAAGTCCCAAGAAAGCAATGATTTTGACACCTATTCGCTTCAAAGTTAATGCAAGAGTTAGACTTTTACACACTGTGGGAAAAAAAAAATACAAATTTGTGAAGTCTAATGAGACAAAAATCTAAAAACCCTGTAATTAACAAGATTCAGAACATCATGCAGACAAGTCAGTCTAATTCTATTCTTAGTGGTAGTCTTCTTTCATCTTTCTCCCCACTGACCAACCACAGCACCAGGGGCCAGACTAGGCCATTTTTAATTAAGAAATGCATAGAAAGGAACACTGCAAGCCTGAAAACCTGGGAAAACTAAACCCCAACTCCAAGATGCTGAATACTTTCGTGCATAGAGACTGATAGAATTCATGAAAACAAGAAAATTGTTAGTAATTAAGACAGTATTAGAACAGTCACAAAAATCTGGGAAATGCTGCAGTGAAGTACATAATATCCTGTCTTACAATATCTTTAGCAGCAGTATATGTTACATTTACATCAGTCTGTCTTACTTTCTTCCCAGGCAATAGCATCATAATCACAACACTTTGATATGTGGATTCATCAACTATGAGTAAGATGGTAAATCAGCAAATAATATGAAAGCTCTTTGCTGCTCTGGTTCCAAGCAGTCTGCTTACTCAGTACAATAAAGCAACAGCTACCTACAGACTTAGAAGTTTATCTATCTTTTACATAGTCCTTCACTCCCCACAAAAATATTTCTTAAGCCTCAGCACAAATAGCTGCAAAATTCTGCTGAGAAAAAAATCTACTCAGACTTCAAAATTTTGAGCAGCCTACTCGCCTCACCATAATAACTTTAAATTCATTAAATTTCTATAGTGCAGGTGTTTCTAGAATGTATGCTTTACTTTATCCTAAAACAAGACAGTTTTGAGAACGGGAAGCTAATGCATGCCCAATGGACAACAAAGGAAACCTACCATTACTCTACAGCCACTAGTTTAGATGGAGATGTTTAGGATAAGATGAGACGAGTCCTAACCCAGCTGACATGAGAGGGCTTACTCTTCAGTAACCTACACAAATCAGAATCTCTGTTGCAGATATTCCTGGTTTCATACTAACTGAGTAAGATAAGTTACCACTAGGATTTATGGGTGAAGTACTTCCATTCAATCTCAATGAGCTCTATGAGAGAGCATTGATACACCAATAGCCCCGAGCTCAGTCTAGAATTGGGTTTTATCTCTCTGCATATTCACGATTATGAATAGGAATAGACACACCTCTTGTGAAATTAAGTCATCTCTGTATCATAACCCTTTGAAGAAGCATGGCTTCATCTGATATTCAAGTAATGCACACACAGGGAGAGTTACTTTTGCCTTACTAGTGTTTTTTTCTTTTAAGACCCATCCTTCTGCTTATAAAAGCTCGTGTTACTGTGACTGAGGTTCTTTTAAACTTCTTCATGAATATTCAGTATAGTATGATATACATCTTTCAAACCTAATATTCCAAGTCCTTCAGCATCACTGTCCTATTCTACCCTCATCACTCAATATTTTTTCATTCAATAAAAATGAAAGAGTTGTCAGATCTTTTTTTACAAGTATTATCAGAAGCATACACAGGAATTTTTATTTTTTATTTTTTTTAAATCACCCAAGCAGAGAGCTTTGATTTAACTTCTCTCAGAAATATTCCAATTCATTGAAATCAAAGAATCAAATTGCAGTTTTTCAGCTCTTGGTGTCGTCAATTCTAAGTATTTCAGTCTAGAAAAGTAATCCTACTAGGACTATAGGCAAAAAAGTATCTATGTGCAATGTACTACATTGTATCTCCAGTTTATGGGAGCTGCCATCTTTTCCCCCTCCAGGGTTCAATCTCTTCTGACATTCTGTGCTATAAATCACACTCCTAACAGGCTACCTGTCCACAACGACACATTAACTTTAAAATAGCGTGGGAAATCTAATCTCTGTAGGAAAAGGTAAGTCTGCAATATTACCAGTAATCTACTTAATTTAAAGCGTTACTCTGATCAGTAAGCTAAATAGGAAGGAGTAAGGATTTTTACTTCAGAGACCCAGGACTTATAAAGAGAGATCATATATCTTATTAAATTAAGAGACCATACAGGTTCTACATTATCACAACTGATCACTAACTATCTAACTGCTAGTAATCAGACTTTGGATATGCCAAAGGCTATCAACATGTCCAATAGCTGTCAAATCTACACTGCATGAGCAAATAGGTACTGCATATTGCATTAGGTATAGGTATAGATTAATTTTAGCATAAAGCCTGCCTTTTTGCTTGTAAGACAACCAGAAGAGAATGAGTTGGGATTTGCTAATCACATGCATACACATGAATTCCCGTCTATTTAAGAAATTCTAACTCTTTCACGTGTTATCTGCAGAATTTGTGGAAACTGGGGATAAGGAACATACTAGTGAATCTTCATTACATATGCACAACTGCTGCTGTTTTCATCTTTAAAATGCACAGCATAACTTCTTTCAGCACTCGCACCCATTTTAACCCTATAAGTGAGAAATTAAGGAAATTTACTGACTTATCATTTATACTGTCTAAATGTTAATTGTGGTTGTGAAGATGTATAATCTAAATAGAAAACAGCAGTGGTCATCAATCTAAAAATAAAATATTGTGCATAAATATGTTTATAATTTTTTCAAAGTGGACCTTTAGAGATAAGAAATAACTATTTCTACTGTCTTCAATGCCTTAAACATGCTGTTGCAGATGAAATCATACACTTCACTCATAAGAGAGAAGCAGAAATGTATTTATTGATATAATTTTGCGATCTAACAAAGCTTAATCATAAAAAAGACAGCAACTTTACAAGATTCAAGATGGCAAGGTAGACTTGATTATCTACTGCATAGAGGACAGGGTAAGTCAGACGTGTCAGAGAGACCCTCCCATTGAGTCATGAGGTTCAGAGCGGACCCCCTTGCTTTCTGAACTCCTTGAACTGAAGAGGTAAGGAGCCTACATGCAGCTGAATCTACTACTAGTCTCCAACTTGGTCAATGGCTTATGTCTAAGGATAATATGTGCACAATCAAACATATAATCTTAGTGAAGCTTACAAGCTTCAAGCTTTGTAAGCAAGCTATTAATCACCTGCTGAGGATCTGCTGTGGCAAGGAACCTCTCGCAAGGAGTAAGGGATCTCTGCAGCTGGTATGACCTTGAGAGGCATTGCAGCTCCAGGGTAGATCCTGTCGTGCAGCCAGCTGCCATGTAGAAGAGCTCAAAGGGCTCTTGGCCTGCTCACTACTTACGGAGTAAAATGATGGACTAGTAATCACATTGTTTTTTTGGCATGTGCTTTATTGGCTTTCAGCTGCAGAGCAAGACATCTGACTGTTAGTTTCTTCAGCACCCAGTTTGAGCCAATATTGTGGTCACTATCTGCCTGAGCAAGGCCTCATGTGAAACAACTAGTGTTTGAGCAAGGCAGTAACCAGGCTGAGCTCCAAATTCCATTTTGGAAATTATGGGGAGTTCTTCTAGTAGATTATTTATTTTGAAAATGAAGGTTTTTTTGAACCTTTTTTTTCCAAGCTGCTGGCAATCGTTGTTCTGGTGTAAAAAGGACTGTTTGGACTAGCGGTATTTGCTACCATAAACCTCAGTCTTGGTGACAACCTACACTCTAAGCAATTTTTGAGAAATTTCTCATGAGATGTCAGCCACACATGCCAGAGGATAACTTCTTGTTTGTATGAATGTGATTTGTGGTTCATATTTACGTGATATTTCACTTAATCCATAGTTTAGGTTGTCAAATGGAAGCTGTAATTCAGCATTAGCATTCTGACTTATTCATTGGAAAAGCAGAGAAATTAATTTAAGGTCCCACTGTCATGAAAGTTGAAGTTTACCTTTAAAAATCAGCTCTGTTAAATTCAGCAAAACATAATTTTACATTTTTTTGTAACTAACAACGTCTTCACTTAGGTGTCTGTCTGGTCTACTAAGTATTCCTTGTTTTAAAAATGTAGACCCTTCATAGCTTTACTGTATTTCAAATTCATCAAAAGACTTAAATGTTACATAGAGTTCAAGGGGCAATATAGCAAATATTGTCTTCATTCTAAGACTAAATTCTCCTATGGTTACACAAGTATCTCTAATAGCTAATGGGAGCCATGTGCTTGAGAGCATCCTGGCAGTTACCATCACCTTTTACATAATAGCTACACAATCAGAGCACTTGCTCTCTTCTACTTGCAGCATTCCAGCTCAGTTTTCACTTTGCAGCACAGTTTCTAAATCAATAATCAATAAATGAGGTCTAGGTAAGGAAGTAAGGAAGGAGGATTTCAACTCATGTTTTTAACTTGGGATGGTTTTGTAGATATTCGCAATACACTGCTGCTAAATACAAAAATGACAAGGCTCAAAAAATGGCATAGGATATAATAGTGTAAATTAAATTAATAAACACTAAATTACAGTAACTGAAAAGCTAATTAGCAGCAGTGATGAAACAGCAAAGTAAAATTATTGCAAATTTAATTATTTGTGTCTTTAAAGTGCTATTGTCTGTTACTGTATAGAAAACAATAGAGAAAGAGCAAATAAGAGGGAGAAAATCCATATTTTCATGTATGGGCAGCTAACAGGAGTCCTTGTTTTCAGCCATTAATCCCAAAATTGATTCTTTTTTTTAATACGCAAAAGTTTTCAAAAGGACGCGCTTACTTGTATCGTATTAACCATTACATCCGCAACAATGGTTTTTCAAAATGTGGTTTTAACTTTATTATAGTTTTATTCATGATACTATTCCCAAGCATCAGTGAGGCTGTAGGGACAGACTCTGGCTATGGAAAGCCTTCTAGCTTCCCATAGCAGCACTGACATTGGAAACTTCCAGTGCCACCCACAGATACAGAGACATGGGCAAAGCCTTTGCATTAGTCCACTCTGGCTTTCTTCTCCATTGATGGATATGTCCTCAAAGAGGAATGTCTTTGTTTCTCGTTGGCAAATGCCAGTGAGGGGCAATGCCTTTTGGTATTCAAACGATAGCATTTGGCAAAAACTGCATGTTGTTAGACAGATTATTTGCCAAGGTATTTCCAAAGGAACAGCAGAGATGGCACATGGAGCTTCTGCCCCCATGCAGAAACATCATAAAAAAGCTCATAAATTATACATTTCATCAATGATTACCAATGTCTTCAGAGAACACCTAATGCCTCCAGCGTTGACATTTCTCCTCCAGTCTTTCTTCTTCCCCTCTTACTTCATCCTTTCCTTTTTTATTACCTTCCCTTTTCTGCATACATCCTGAACATCTCAGTTGTCTTATCAGACAAGACAGTAAGGTCATGGCATAAAACATGTAAAGTTAATGTCAGGGCCCTCAGCACACCAGCCTCATTACCCCTTCCCAGACCTTTGTCCCTGCACCCCACCCACACCCCTCTCCACTGTTCCTCTGTGTGTGTGGAGATGAACTTTCTCTCATTTTAACCAACATTTATTATCCAGAAATTATGCAGAATGACTGCTTGCTCACTGTTCCCCAGCCATGCTATTTATACTATTTTTCTTTAATTATTTTGTTCAGGGTCATGAACACAATTAAGTGATCAGAGTCCCTGAACAACAAGAAGAGGCTGACAGAGCTGGGACTGTTCAGCCTGGAGAGAAGGCTCATAGGGGATCTTATCAATGTGCCTGCATACTTGATGGTGGAGAGTAAAAAAGACAGAATCAGACTCTCCTCAGTGGCACAAACTGAAACACAGGAAATTATGTTTAAATGTAAGAAGTAACTGCTTTACTCTGAGCATGGTCAAACAGTGGATCAGGATAGCCAGAAAGATTGTGGAGTCCCCATCCTTAGAGATTTTGAAAATCCAACTGGATAAATGCCTGAACAACCTCTGAGCAGAGGGGTTGGACTAGAGACCTCCAGAGATCCCTCCCTTCCCACTTAAACCATCCTAGGATTCTATGATCATTAGCAGTTGTGTTATTTCTTTCCTAAGGCATGAGGTGACCTTCATATATACTTGACTAGAGCATAGATGATGCTACTATTTTCAGTCATCTGAATTTATGTAGGTTAAATTCAAAAAAAAAAAAAAAAAAAAAAAAGATCAAAACGTAAAGTTTTCAATTTTCAGTAAAGATTGTCCTGTACTTTGTGTATACAGGCTCGGATATTTTAAAAGACTACACAGTTCTGACTTGCACATGTCAGAGCTATATTTATGGTCACTATGAAGGGACAGAAGCTTGATGAGACCAGTGGCTGTATATTATATTACATGGTATATCCTAAAGTATTGTTTTTCCACATTCAAATTAAATTTTCTCTTAATAGAAAAGAACTGCTTAGCAATAATAATTCCTCTGCAGATACCATCACGCTTTGTCTCTAGATACAGTGGTTCCAAAATGATTCACTGAGAGTTCCTCTACATCTTAAAGTTTTGGCCTCTGGTAAATACTGACAGTGCATCCCACAGGTTTCTTTTCTGATTGTCAGTGTGTTGAGTTTCCTTTGAATCATACAGCAAGTTTCTGAATCCCCAGGAATCAAAACTTCTCCATATAAAAATTCAGCATACAACTGAATCAAGCAAGTTTCAGTGTTGCCTACTGAGAACACATGGGAGTCGCATCTGAATAGAAATTATTCTTTCTCAATGTGAAAACAAAACAAACCTCCATTCTCACTGTTATTTACATCAAAGTTAGCAACAGAAATGCTTTATTGATACATCCTTTCAGTCACCAACTCCCTGACTGTGGTGTAGAAAAGTCTAAAAAAAGAGAAAATAAATTGTCCATATATGCTCCTCTATAATTATCTTTCGTGGGATATTTCTTCAGGGGAAAAAAAAAAATCTTCCTTTTTATTTTTTTTTCCCAATGGAAAAGGGATGGGTAGACACAAGTGAATAAAATATGTTTTTGCTTCCTATACACAGATATTCTGAATAAGGTATGAGATTAGGGCAACTTTTGTTAAGAAATCTAATTCAAAGAAATTATTTCTATCAGATTTCCTGTACATAAGAGCAGTTGGACACAATGCCAAAGCAGGTCATTATTCAAAGATCAGTAGCCCAAAAAGGCTTTTTTTCAACCCTTCATCCTCTTGGGAAGAGCATTATTCAATGCTGCAAACATTTTTCTATATTTGTAATACCTTGTAGAATATAAAGTCCCAGAGGTTCATGGATCAATGTGTTCTTCTAAATACTGTTTTTGGGGCTGGGAGGCAATGAACCTCTCTTTTCCCTTGGAATATGAAACACAAGAGATATTCACTCACAATATCCAAATACTAAACTGACGGGTCCTTATAATGGTGAGCATCCCCTTTTAGGTCTGTTCATACGTACAGACTTAAGTATAAAATCAGGGCCTTTGTCACAAACAATCAAGGAATAATACTGCCAAAAATAATTTTTTTCAAGTCTACAGTCACACACATGTTTGTTCTGAATCAAAATGGACCTACTCTTAAATCAAATATTCATATCTCAAAAAAAGAATATCTGAAGGATCATGAATATTGCATTATATAAAGACAGCTAAAAACAGAAAAAAATGGTAAGAAAGGATTTGTCTTATTTATAAAACAATATATATTTCATGTTATTTGTACAAAAGGCTATCTGCTGTTGATATTAATGCTGGGCTGCCAACTTATTTCTGATCAAGTTTAGTAACTAACTTTAGGAGCAACTTTATCAGGTTTCCTTATCAGGTTTAAGAGCTTTTTCCAACTTCAGTGATTTATATTATGTTGAATTTCAATAAAAACTAGTATTTTTAATTTTAAAAGGTGATTTTTTTACTTTGCCCAGGAGACTATGTGTTATTTAGGATTCTTGAAATTTTCTTTCATATAGTCTGACTTGAAATACTTGGATTTTTTTCTAAAAAGACTCTGTTTTTTATAAAGGTCATCAAAACACAACAAAGAATGAGTATGTCATCCTGCTTGGCTAAGTGAATGTTATTGCTTTATTCTATGTAATTTAATCATCAAACTTATTCATCTCATGAGACGGTAATTTTCCTTCAAGTGCAATTATATTTCACAGTGTGCCTGCTGATTAGGCAGAAACAGAAATAATTCATCAGAAAATTACAAAAAGAATTAATTATCACCAACATGTAAAGTAAAAAAATGATATTCAGCAGACACTAAATAATTAAATACCTTCATTTCCAAATGTATCCACCAAAGCTTATTAGATAGCATGTACATATGTGCCAATAAAGAATAAAAATCATTTAACCACATGTTCAGGATTTACATTTTGAATTGTGCAAGAAAGATGCTTAATATATTGTTTGTTTCGAAAGCACTGTCTTAATAAGTGGTGTAGGCATCTTCCTGTAGCATAAGTATATATATATTTTGCAAATTGTGTCTCAGCCTGCAAAATTAAAATCCTAAAAAGGAAAAATTTGAAGACAGTAATAAAATACAGATGACTATTCTTGCACCCTGTGTGACAGATCCATAGAACGCTAAAGTCCCAAACAATTCTTTACAATCTGAAAGCTTGATCTTGCAACTACATACACGTATTCACATCTATTACCTTCTTAGGCTCCTCAATGTGCTATGTTAAACATGCACAAAAATCATTGCAGTATTCAGGCCTAAAGCTTACTCCAAGTCATTATGTCAGACAGATACAGAAAGGACTTCACTCTTTGCAAAGGGTCTATAAATTACATAATCCAGTGTTAGAGAGGACAAACAGAAAACTGTCACTACAAAACACTAAAGAGTTCATTTAGGTTACAATCTAAAATATCAGATTTCTAAAAGTTTGACTTTCACAACAATATTCATTTCAACATCTATAAACCAAGCTGTCTTCAGGAATCCCAAGGTTCACCACAGGCTTGATTCAGTTGCTCTAAAGTAACTGCCAGATATGACACAAAAGGATAGAAATATCTTCAGAAACTATGCATGATGCAAAACTAAATTTATGACCTTGTGAAAGGTCACCAGCAATGCTGGAAATCCTCAGTATGCAAGTGGTGTTCAACTGAGTGCTAGCTGAAACTTTTGAGAAAACAATAGCAAAGGAGACAACATGGTGATAACAGAGCTCCCAGTCATAGCTGGCTGATACTGGAATAGAAATAAAAAGTACAAATTAACTGTGTCAAGTAGCTAAAAAAACACCATGAAGTACTGAAAAATGACAGAAATACCAGCTCAGCAGTAGTAATGGTCTTTTGTCAAAGTATTTTTCACTGGATTCTAGAGTTCTAGGGACTAAATAAAGCCGAATTCCATGAGGAATGAAACACAATAAGCCTGAAAGCACATCCTGGAGATGGAGTAAGATTCTTTTAACACCAGCAAATATGTATCTTGTATTTGGATTTTTGATGAAAATAGTGGTGATAACACACCAATGTTTTTAGCTGTTGCAGAGCGGTGCTCACATGGAGCCAGGGACTGTTCTGCTCCTCGTGCTGCCCTGCCAGCGAGGGGCTGGGTGTGCACTAGGAGCTGGGAGGGGACACAGCCAGGACAGCTGGCCCAGGCTTGCCAAAGGGATTTCCCACAGTATGTGGCATCATACTGAACAACAAAACTGTGAATGTTGTCCAGGGGGGCTGCCATTGCTTTAGGTAGGCAAGAATTTTTCTCATATGTGTAACTTTTTAATGAGATATATACATATACAGGAGAGTGAGTGAGTGGCTGGGTGGTGCTGAGATGCCTGCTAGGGCTAAACCACACCACTTGTTAAATAAGGGTCTCAAATATCAATAATGCTGGTTACAGTAACAGAAATGGATCCTACACAATGGAGAGAGTATCAAAGATCCTGCAGTTAAAAACACAGTGTACTCAGAACCTATAGAGAATGCAAATTTGGAATAATTAGTAAGAAGTGTAAAAAAGACCTCTTCCAAAATCTCTTTGTATAAGTAAAGAGCACCCAGAGGTAATAAATTATTACACACAAAGAATTAAGTTCTGGCACTTTTACTACTATGAAACATACTGCCTACTACATATCACCTGCTGCAACTACCCAAAAATAAAAAGTGACTATGCGTAGCTAACCCTGTCTATATCCTAAAACTGAAACCTGAAGCAATTTTACACTATACAGCAAACATGTATAATGCTCAGTTACAAAAGAATTAGTGTCCCACACCTAGATTCTTTCTTAGTTTAAGCCTTTAGAAATTAAGGAGGAGTGACACTGTTGCCTAAACTGGGCCTTCTAAAATTTAGCATTAGCTTGTTGCCCATGTTTTTCTATACATGAAAGAGAGACATGGGGATTTCTCAGATTAAATAAATCCCTTGAGAGACTTAGCTCTTTTCATAAATTCCTATGGTGTTCGTAACAGAAAGATGCTTTCTGTTATAGAAATAACTGGGAAATGTCATCCAAGAATTAAAATTTTCTGGGCAACATTAAGTCTTTCATTGGTGATATTTGTGTTTGAAAAAAAAAAAAAAAGTATTTGAAGCACCTTAACATTTGGAAATACATAACTGGGTCAGATTCTGATCTCATTTACACCTCTTGTAGATAAAGCTTACATTCTGAGTAAGATAAAACTTCACAAAGGGTGTCTTATAAAAAGCTGCACAATTCTTTAATGATAGATTTGGGATTATTGAGCAGTCACAATTTTCCAGCCTCCTGTTATTTCTCTGCGTAACAAAACTTCTCATAAAAGATTGAAAGCATCTCTTCTTCTACATCCGGCACACTTCAGAGATACACAGCACCATAACAAAGCTACATTCTTGTTATTAACCTGTTTTATACTATCTAGAAAAAGCAACAAGAGAAGCACAGTACATTTCAGGCATGTAACATTAAAGAAAGAGATTAAAAAAAAAATAGAAAAATATAACGTCACTTCACTTTTTTCGTGCACAGTGGAAGTTACTATCAAAATAGACAGTATTTAAATAGAATCAGAGCTAATTCAAACTTTTAAAATACCTATAAGTCAACCAAAATTTCGATCTAATCAGTCTTTTCATAAGCTTCACTGATCACACACATTTTTTCAATATCTGTTACATCTAAGTGCCTTAGAATTATTAAAATGATCATCAGCAATTTGGAAGATAACCTACATTAAATCTTAAAGGGCATCCAAAACCAATTGCATTTTTCACTTTGATATATCTTTCACTATGAAAT